>NW_017259231.1:515153-520475 GCF_001594045.1 Atta colombica | reverse complement strand
GAGAGAGAGAGAGAGAGAGAGAGAGAGAGAGAGAGAGAGAGAGAGAGAGAGAGAGAGAGGGATGAGAGAAGAGAGACGCGAGCACGGGCGCTCATTACGTCGCCGTACTCGTGGCACGAGATGAATAATTAATAATGCGAAGGACATGCGAGCTGCGCTTTTGTACTACAAAATAGTTTCGTGTACGTCAGGCTAGTAGCAGGACATACCTGATGAGAATCGATAAGCGAACTTATTAAGCCGTATGCAGACGTGAACATTTTTCTGAAGTAGCTAGTTCGCTAAATATTGACGTTTAAAATTTGTGACTTTTCATAAATGAAGAAAATCATGAACAACTATTGTTGCAATAATGTGACATTATGTATTCTGATAATCAGTGAAAAATTAAATAAGTAGGTACACTGAAAGAAAAGATTGGTTGCTGCAATCAATTAAAAGTATGTCATATTTTATCATAATTAATCTAATTTGCTGGAGCAGCCAATCTTTTCTTTCATTGACCAATACTAGTTGCGATTGTGTGACTGAAGAAAAAATATAGAATATTTAAAATCTTCGATCTTTCGATGCTAAAAAATGTTTTTACATTGCCATGCTTTTTCATAACATTTATAGAAAATCAAAATACATGAAAGAACATAAGTACAGAAACATTGCGGTTCTTATATTTCGCATTTTTGTAAAAACATTCAGCAAACTTATGTGCATTCGTATGAGAATTTACATCATGGTATAACTGGGTTTGCTAGAAAAATGGAAACGCGCGCACTTGTTGTAAGTGGATGAATCGCTGAAGTAGTGATAATATAAAAGTATATGTCGTAACTCTCACGTAGGATGGGCTATTGCAGGCGAGCTACTGACGTCATAAACAACTCAGAAAACTTCGATTGTGAAACTTTTCTATGGATAAGGTGGCAAGACGGCAGAGCGCAGAGATTCCCAATATGCGTTATACGCCGCGTTCGCCCCAGTCCGGAAACAAATGTCACTGAGCTATTAAAACTTCTGAACTCGCTGCTGGATCGAACGTAAATAATGCTCTCTCCGCTAACACTAACCTGATTTATCGACGTTTCCAACTTGGTTCTACTATCGGCAGGATTGCTAGATCGAAGGAAGCACGACAGTTGATATTTGTCTCGACAAACACGGGACGATGACGAGGGGAGAACTCCAAGATAATTAAATCTCAAGGCATCGCACATGTCATAATTATGCACAATAAGACGGAGATCTTCCTGCTTAAATTAATCTTTATCAGCATACTGCGCCGAGTACTCTGTTACTACTTTTAGTAAAACTTTAAAACTGTAGTATCCTTTTTACTAATGGATGATAGAACGTCTAACAATTTTATTTATGTCACTTGAATAATTTAAGTTTAATTTCAGTCACTCGATTTTAATTTGAAGTTTAGAAAAGTTTAATTAATATCAAAGAGAAAATTTGGGAAAACTTTTGTCTTAGCGAAACTGTGAATTCCTCTCTTTCTTACATACAATATACTATTTATGGCATGCTGGATTCCTTTCGTAGGCAGTTTGCAGATCCCGTTCGTTCTCACAATTCATACCTAAGACAACGGCACGTGCCGGAAAAAGCGATGCGTCATGACGCTTTCCGCTATGCGGGCGAGTCCCACGGAGGCACAGACAGCGTTGCACAAGAATAATCGTAAAATACGGATATACCGCCGACGCCGACGGGCGTGTTGGCGCATGCATCTCGAATGCAGCCGAGAACGCAGATTGCAGGTGTCAGCGGCTCGGTGGTCCTATGGCGAACTTTCGCCAGGCAGTATTTCATAAAAGTCGACGCTCCGCAACTACACTGCTACCCTTTTTCCCCCATCATCCCCCATTCGCTCTTGCAACCGCGAGCTCCACCGGTTCTTACAACGACACGGTTCCTTCTGCAGTCTAGTTTATTCAAATTTGACATAATGTTTTCGTACAGGATCTTGCGCATCCGTGCTTGGAAGACGTTCTCTTCCCCTTTTGATAACGCATATTGAATTCCGCGATGATTTCTGGATTCCTTATAATATCGCGCATATCAAAAATACAATATACACAGATGCACACGACAGATAAATAAGTTTTAAAATAAGTGGGAGATCAACAAATTATGAATTTAACTCGAAACATAATTGAATTTATAATTCTGTCTTAAATAATACTGTATATTGTTAAATCTATAATGTCAAATTTAACTGGATCATTCTAAGTGAATCAATTCTTATGAACTTGTCGTAAGACTCGTAACGTGTTCTCGTAAAAAACTTGTAACAACTTATAACTAATATTCTCTAATTTTATGCGTCTATATTGTAAGACGTATGATTATTCGTAAATACGATTTCTTATAAATTAATTGGACAATAAGAAGCTATCCGTAAAAATATTGTATAAAAGAATAAACATTTAAAAATTCTTACAAGTCTCACAGGAATATGTTAGCATGATTTTGCTTAGAATTTAGACATTAATTTGAATTATTTATTTATTTATTTATATTGTTTATACTATTTCATATTATTTAAAACAAGATTACATTGTTAAATTTATAGTGTCAAATTTAACCTAATTTAAGTCGCCACTGCTTCTACTCAATATATCGTTATTTTATATTAAAACAATGGATAAATTTGACTATATAATGTCAAATTTAACCCAATTTAATCTATTTAACTCCATTGTCTCAGTATAAAATAACGATATATTGAGTAGAAGCAGTGACGACTTGAATTAGGTTTGACATTATAAATTTAACAGTGTAATCTTGTTTTAAATAATATAAAAATAATATAAATAAATAAAATAGCATGTAATAAAATATAAGAGTGATAATTACTTTTAAAAAATAAAATTACCACATGGATATTTCACTTCATTAGAGTACAGAGTGGTAACATTAACAGTTAATTGTAACCATTTTAAACGATGTATCTCAAACAAATCACCAGTATAAAATGAAGGCAACAAGTAATCTCGCGGTGATACGTCGAATCCGATTCAAAATTAAAACACACCATCGAATATATCCGGATTCGCTTTGCGCTACGAAATGGCTCGAAACAAAGCCTGTGCCAAGTTTACAGCAGTGCGTTATCCCGACTACGCTTTTCCCAGTACATGTATGTGTATGTATATGTATTGTGTGACTACGAGAAACAACCGACGTTTCTGGATTCGCGATGACATCCTTCTTTATGGTGGCCGTCTGTGCGGATCGGCCGTGTGTCCACCGTCCTCGGCAAATAGCTCACGTCTTGGCCGAGAAAATCCTTCTTCACGAAGAAATACGAGCGAAAACACAAGAGATGTCCCTTTCACTTTTGTCTCAGCCTATAAAAGCGATTCGCAAGCACATGCAATTTTCTTCTTTTTTTTTTCGAAATATATGCACACATCATACACACATATAATACTCTTGCGCGCGAACGAGTTAATAAGCATACTTGACACTTCCGTTAAGTCTTCTTGAAACTTTTCGATGGTCGGGTAAATATTAATTTTCGCTGCGCTAACCGCCGTTCAACTCGGTTCCGGCGATGACAACCAAGAAGATGTAAGGGCGGAGTTTGTAAAATTAATTTCAGCTCGCCGAAACGATAAAGATGCCAAGATATGCCAGTCATTATCATCGATAATAATCATCGACTGTAATTTCCGACAGCGGTTAAATATCCAATATACTAGAACTCATTTTACTTTGGCGCGAACAAAAAATGGAAGAACATAGATAAATGTTGAAAGTAGCGCGACAATAATTAATCATCTCTGCCTAATTATTAAAGACACACATAATCCCGCACAACCATTGTCGTCTTTGTAACGCGCCGTCCGCTCATTTATGTATGACACTAATTACGCAGATAATATGAGCCGCCGCCTGTCCAAGTGAAAATTCATGTGCATTTTTCTCATAGATTTTTGTCTGGAAAGCAAAACGGCGAAGCGTATATCATAAATCATCGAGGCGGGGGCTTCTTTTAGGATCGAATCCGCGACAGTTACGATATTGCGAATCGAATTTAACAACGTATGTATACTAAACCCGCTAGTAGACGATCAATTTTTCCTTTGTCAAACATAAAATATTCCAACGAGCCGAGATGGTAAGGACTGTCAATTGTTCGTCTTATGTCCGTGTGCAGCGTCAATCGGAAAGATAACTGAGATACGACAGAAAAATGAAAGGCGGAAGAACGCTAAGGCTCAGGATCTCATGTAGCGACAAGAATTTACATAAACAAACGTCCACTGCGTTTTGAATCTTCGTGGCGACCAGCATTGACGTTATTTATCCTCTTTCTTTGTCTCTTTCTATTTCTATTCTACGAACTAAACGGCATTCGAGAATTTCAACTCAGCCAGAGATGTCAGTGTCGCTTAACTGACGCAACCGTTTTCTTTTCTCGTATATATCCTTTTTCTACTCGGATATACTTGGAAGAATTCGCTTGATCGTTCATCTTTTCTCGAGAGAGCATTTCGACAATAAAAGAAAGTCGAAAGGTCCTCTTTATGTTGGTTGTTACATCATTATTACGTTGGTTGTTATATCCTTTTGGTTATATCCTTTTAAGAATAGTTCTACGAACGATTTAATGTATCGAAAATATTGAGTTGTCTACAAAACACATTTTGTATTTCAAGTGATTCAGATTGTTTGGAAAAAAATAGCTGTATAATAATGTAACAATTTATATAAATGCAAATCTAATAGTTTTGAGAACAAAATTGATATTTAATACTTTATGAAAATACTTTAATACTTTATAAGTATTGGAACGGTTTTGATAAGCAGTGGTGATTTAATGGCATCAGTTCTAATTAGCTAAAGTTAAAAAAAAAGAGGTAACTCAGGGAAAAGAAACTGGAATGAAAGAAACGGCGGAAGTCGTGAATGGACTTCACCGGTCTTATCGTTGTAATAGAAAGAATAACGTCGAACTCGATAGAAGCAGCCGGGCTGCAATAAACGAATTTCAATCTAGCGGCCTTTGTTTCGCGAATCAAGGAAGTGCCGAGGCTTTTCGTACTTCTCAAAGATAAGAACCGCGATTCAATGGTAGATGAGAAAAAGCGATAGGAGAGAGATGGCCGGAATGTGGGAGGGAAACGAAAAGCGGCAAAAGTCAGAAGAAACAGCTCTCTCAATCCGCTTTTCATTGAGCACGCCGATTCTACCACGCTTCTAATTACATTACAAATACAAAGCCGGTTGGCTTTATTGAGTGAAAAAGTAAAATAAGTGAATATCCTGTATTCCTCTCTAACGAGGAGTAAGCTCATACAAAAGCTTGAAAAA
>NW_017259231.1:509744-515053 GCF_001594045.1 Atta colombica | reverse complement strand
GTGTGTGTGTGTGTGTGTGTGTGTGTGTGTGTGTGTGTGTGTGTGTGTGTGTGTGTGTGTACGTATATAGAAAATTAAACATAGAAATATATATTTTAGGGATTAATTGTCAAAGAATATTAGCGATTAATTACAAATATTAAATCTGACGATTAAAAAATTACTAATTCAATTTTATTGCGGCTATCTTTATTTGATTACAAATTTAATTTGTTGGTTGATTGTTGAGAATATATAATATTACAAATTATCACAAAATACTGCAAAAAAAAGAATGACTTTCCGCGATTAAAAATTTATTGCTGCATCGAGACTGTGACTACAGTTTATCAAAGTACATAGATATTTATAGCAATTTAATATGTATTTTAATATTGCATATAAAATATTTAAATAGTTTCAGTATTTTATATCAAAATTATTATTTTTATGTTTTCATGCAACATATTATATTAAAAATAATACTGTAAAATACATATATATAGCACCATACATAATTGTCATAGGAATAAACAATTGCAAACAAACAAATGAATAATATAAATTACTGACCTCACAGTCACACCGTTGTCGCATAATGTCACTTCCTCCTCTCTTGATCCACGTCGTTCACGATTGATGTTTTCTTATACACAAATTCACTCATGCATACATGCATGAAACAAGAAACGTAATCAGTTCACTAATTCCCAAGCGCGCGACGCATATTTATATGTGTAATAACGAAAGAATGATCTATATTATATAGAAAGAATAATGCGAAGGAGCTACGATTGTAATGCCAAATTATGTATGATCCATCAGACGTGCTCCGTAATGTGATTTAATAACGCAAATTGACGCAGCGAAGCCAATGAATCCGTAATGGCGAATGAACTTTTCGCGTATCACGCTGCAACTTCACGCCGCGCCATCACGATACTAGGTGTGTTCGTAAAAGCACTTTTTGCGGAAGGGTTCATAAACGAATCGTAAACGCGTTACGGTTACATCGTATGATACGAACAAATGAAAATACCAGATAAAATTAAATAAACATCCATGGAATGCGATATCCATGGAATGCGATAATACAATTGTCGCTTTGTCGTATATTTGTGCATTAAATTCTGATTGATTAAATATCCGCCAAATGCAAACCTCCGATATGTAAATGTCGAATTCCTATACGATTGACAAAATATATTAGAAAGTAATATAAGATAGAGACAAATTATTACGATATTAAGTAACAATCAATTAAATTTTCAAACTAATTCTCATTCTACAGAATTAAACGTTAATGTCCGTTTCCACCAATGCAGATTA
Source organism: Atta colombica (assembly GCF_001594045.1). Lineage (NCBI taxonomy): Eukaryota > Metazoa > Arthropoda > Insecta > Hymenoptera > Formicidae > Atta > Atta colombica. The sequence goes on along the minus strand of NW_017259231.1, from coordinate 513,745 downwards.
TCTTTAACCTCGATTCAATTTACTCTTCGTCTTTTTCTAGTTCTAAAGATTAGAAAAAGACAAAGAGTAAGTTGAACCGAGATTAAACTTAATCTACATTGGTGGAAATGGGCATAAGTAATGCCAGCAAGTTCATGAAGAAAGAAACATGATTTGATAATGTTTGATAACGATTTATTCGTTGAAATTATCTAATCTGAACGCAAGAAATAAAATATTCGATATATGTATACTATTTCATAATTTCCCAATGTTACAATTTTGTAGTCAACGGATCGGTTGGCACGCGGCTTTCGAATTATTTAGGGACTACATCGTCATTGCGCGGCGTAACGGCGTGCTGCGTCTTACGTATGCAACGTCATAGCATTATGTACCATTCGGGCATCAACATTAGGACGAGCGGCGTATTATCTTTTGAAACGCGATTACAGTAGAACGAAGCTCTAATCGCGATTATTCTGTATCAATATTTAAAGTGCGGCCGTACGATATTTCCCGTACAATAATACTTTGATATTTTGGTGATAATTCGTATTCACATTCCTCGATTTTTTCTTTATTTTGAATTCGCTCATTTACTGCGTAATCTGATTCAGGCCTTAGACGTATTATATCGCGAAGAGTCCTGCGTTCCTGCGTAAGGTCACCGTACCAGTCACTACCACTCGGTATTCGCGCGCCAACACTCGGGCGGAACGGCAACGATATTTCGTCTACGTCGTATTATCTTTTGAAACGTGATCATAGTAAGTACGAAGTTTTAATCCGTATCAATACTTAAAGCCGCACAATGTTTTTCCGTACAATAGTATTTTGGCGATAATTTGGCATAATTCTCGAATTTCTCTCTACTTTGAATTCGCTCATTTACTTGCTTAAGCCCGATTGACACAAGACGCAGAATGCAGGTCACAAGTGAAACGTATTTCAGAATTATACAAAGAACGCAGAACACGAAAGTTAAAGTTCATCCAACTTCCTACGTCCTGCGTTTTGCGTTCTACGTCCTACAATCTATTGTAATTAATTAAAATTCTATTGCGCGAGAACTATTTTGTACGACGTAATTTGTATGCAGAATTATAAATGCGAATCGAGTTTTTCTCTTTCAAAAATAAAGCTTTTAAATATTTTATCACGACACGAGACATCGATCTAGAAATTCAAGAAATAAATATGTTTGAAGAATGAATTGTGATTATTAATATTCCGGTTATCCAGAAATAAAATATATAATAATCTGTCGAAATTAATTTCAGAGAACAAAGAGAGTAAATGAACGAATAAAAAAATTAAAGAGAGAGAGAGGGAGAGAGAGAGAGAGAGAGAGAGAGAGAGAGAGAAAGATCACAATACGTTAATTATTAAAAGACACGATAACGTTTCGCTTTATCTAGACACTTTCTATTTTATAATTTCATGTTACATTTTGTAGCAGTGATGAGTTTAAAACGTAAACTGACTAACTGTTATTCGACGCTCGTGTTTTTGTGTGTGACGCGGCAAGTCGTACGGCGTTTAGCCTTGACCTTGTTTGTGTAACAAGCTCGCTCGGCCGACTCTGTGCGTGTTATTGTCACTTGAGTCGCAGCCGCCCGGCAGGAAGCGGGTGGTAGTGAAAGACGCGATTTCTTTCTCAGATTAATCAATTACTAGAATGTCGAATGCAACGTTTGAGAATATAATCGTATTATATTAATTATTTGCTTCATCAGTAGATTTAGATCGAATAAATCTCGCGCAGTGCATTTCTCAAGACGAATCTCCGATGTACAAATGTCGAATTCTTGCGCTCGATAAACGTTGAAATACGATTAACTCTACTAATTGATTTGTACAGCATTGATTATTGTATAATGGATAAAGATATGATTTACTATTACATTTATCGAAATAAATATTTCGTGTAATTCATCTATTCATCTGAAATATAAGAAGCGAGAGGAAATTAGAAATATATAAATTATTGCTTTTTTCTTATTTAAAATATTTACTTTACATTTTACGAAATACTCTCAATTTTTAATCTTTTAAAATGATATATAATCTAATAAATAATATCTACATAATATCTAATAAATAATACGTGTATTTCGATATGGTTTATGTATTCGAAATTTTTACAATGTGTGTGATATTAAATTTCTTCGTCGTGACGTGTCCAAGGACAAGTCACGATTATATAAAAATGATGTGTAAAATGAATCGTAACTGACTGAAAAATAAGTTTTAATAATCATTTTAGAACCATTTTGTCGTCATAATTTTGATGATAAAAACTTATTTTCGAATCAATGAAACATACGTTCTGCTTGGATGTATTTTCGAACGCTGCCTTAATTGCGTCGCAAGTCGCGACATTCGCGACTGACCGTTAATTTGACTTGCGTCGTGTCGCGCGTCATCAAAGTGAAATTGCTGTTATTTTCATATTTTTCCTCAATCGTCGTCGAATATAGTCGCAGAATACGTGATAGATCGATTCCAAGTCAAGGGATATACTTAATTAGGTAATAAGTATGTTATACAATCATCAGTTAATCTCGACATTCATCGACAAAGAACATTCGACAAGATGTCGACGTTTGTACCATCAGAGATTTGTCGCGACGTGCGCGAGATCTATTCCACCAAAATCTACTGCGCAAATTATCGATCGAATGCGACGATCATATTTCATAGACATTACGTTCCGATACTCATAATGACGTTACGAACGGTAATCTTGTAAGTTTCATCAATTAATTGTAAACGAGTATCTGTTCCGAAAGCGCGGGAAGTGTGCACGAAGATCAACGAAGGTACACGAGCGAACAAGTGTAGCGTCTCTGCGGTTGGCAATGCGTGAATTTGACGGCGTCATGGCGTCACGTCGGACAATTTTCGCTTAGACAGTGATTTCTTTATTTGTGACAGTGATTTTCCGCGATGATCCGTGAAATAGTCATAGACAGATCGTAGCTTATAATCTAACAATTCCTTCGCGTTGTTTCGTCGTCAATAAAATAATGCGTGTCGCGATTGACGGGAGTGTCGTATAAAGTGTCGCGCGATCGTCGTATTGCAGTAATGAATTCTGCATTTGGTAGCTTCCGAGTGTCCGAGTGTCATTTTATCATTGTTTCACGTTTAATGAACGACAAATATAGAATGAGATGCAATAAATAAAGTTTCCGAATACAACCTAGTTAGCTATCATAATCTTTTTTCCGCGAGTTGGGTTGCGTTCGAAATCTTTACGAATGTTCTAGTACGTTACTCTCTTGGTGCTTTCCAGCAAGCGACACAGTAGGTTTATTCTTTTGGCTGAATTTTTGTTCCAGCCAATCTTTTCATCTTTCTTCTTTTTTTCTCCAGGAGGAAAGAAGAGGAAGAAAGACGAACTTGTGTAAAAGTTCAGCCAAGAAGAACAGGCCTAGTAGGTTTGTTCGCGTCACATTCTTCTGCGATAGTTCCTACTCTAATGAGCGCATTGGAGTGAGTAGAAGCTACGATAAGAGCATATTGGAGCATATTGGAGCATGCGACGCGAACAAACCTAGTGTGACACAGTGATCATGTCATTTTCGTTTAAATTAGCGAACAACAAAGATGTAATGATTCACTGTGTTATATTGTGTCATTTGTGTTTCTTGCTGGAAAGTAGTCTCTTATTTTATAATCATTATATGTAAAAAGAAGATAAAATGATACACTCAGGCATTCGGGTAAAGTTATGACAAACGCAGCCTTAAAGCTGCAGTACAGACTTTTGCATAATGCAAAATGCACAGTACATAAGAGAATCAATCAATCAAAGTTCCTCTTTTTCGTAAAATGGAAAAAAGGAAGAATTCTAATTTTCTTATTGATTTTCTCAGGCACTGTACGTTGTGCGTTAAGTAAAAGTGTCCTATGCCCTCTTTTTGCGTGTGTATATGTGAAGCAACGATCCAGAGGATGCGAAAGGGAGAGAGGAAGCCCAGGGAGGCATCAGACAACGGCGGAGCAACCTCTAG
>NW_017259231.1:495525-509644 GCF_001594045.1 Atta colombica | reverse complement strand
TTATTATTATTATATTATTTATTATACAGGTAATTATCTTAGTACATGATTGAGTCATTCGTATCCTGCATATTTTGTTTCTAAAGCTAGGAGCATTAAGTAATTACAGGGTCAATGATCTGTGTGTGAAGTAATGGAGTATTTCATAGTCCACACATGTAAATTTGGCATGAGTTAAATTTCTATACATGTCAAGCTACAGCCTATATACATTTTTGACGAGTAATTTATTGAGTTTTTTATTGGCGATTTTATTATATCTTTCCAACAAGTGACGTAGTATGATTATATCTTTGTTTAACATTAGCAAACAACAAGAATGTAATGATTCACTATATTTGTCTGATATTTCATATATCGTACGGCAAGGTTTTTCAAGCCTGTTGATTGGCTAGGGCAGAGAAGTTCTCGGATCTCTCTGTCCTACAGTCAATCAACAGGCTTTACATTGTATAATCTATGTCTTGCTGGCACCTTCAATGAACAATGCTTGTGCAATGATAGGCTCTTAGCTTTTTTCTTTTGGGTGATTAAAAAAAATTAAAATATGGCACATACGCAAAATATGTATTAAAAAAAAAGTATGTTAAATTATATATTACATATATATAATTCATGATTATTTAAATTTATCTTATGAGTTTGTAATTGATCACTCCACATATGTAAAAAATGTATGGTCCTGAGTTATACTAATTATAACATTACACTAGTTATAACATTTATATTTTTTAAAAATGCATTTACAATTTTTTTGAATACACAATCTTTTTTAAATACACAATTATTATTTATTTTATAACTATATTACTTAATTTGTAAATATACAATTAAAAAATACAAGTTTAAATAACCATTTAAAATTGTACTCCCGCAATAGTCACAGTAATAAAATTTTTTTTAAATATTAAAAATAAAGATATTAAAAAAAAAGATATTAAAATTAAAGATATTAAAAATTTTTTAAAGATATTAAAATATATATAAGAATTACATAATAATTTTTGTAAATATTTATTAAAATGATGAAAATTAATAAAACACGAATGCACCTATTGTGTGCAGTAAAGGAAAATTATTGTGTGTACTAAGAGGTAATTACATGGTTGGGAAAGTTACTTTATAAGTTACTTTCTCAACCTAATATACTTTCTACATTATCTTATATGTTTGTTGTAGAGATTTAGTACAAAAAGTAATATGAAATGTGAACAAATGATAAAATATAGATAATATAGACAATAAAAAAATGCCTATTTTGTACTTAGTTTCTTTAATAAATACATATGAGATAATCTGAAAAGTAATTATAACTTTTTCAACTTTGATTGATTGGTTTATCTCTGTAACAATTGTATGCCGCGTTTTGCTGTGTAAATAATTAACTTAAAATTTTTTATTATTATTTAAAATAAGGATATAATTTCACTGAATTCATACACAAGAATGATTCTTATGCGCAAATAAATGAAATATTAAACTCGCTGATATCACACAAATGTTTCGATTTTTATTTTAAATGTTTTGAATATTTGAGCCTCTCAGAAGCCAAACTAATCAATTTTTAAAAATTTTATTTTTTTAAATACTGTAATTTTAATATAAGGGTATATAATTAATTAAACATTTTATCGGTTTTTTTTTTGAGATATTAATTATTGTAGACGCTGCAGTAACACATGAATATATTTTTATTTTGCAGGTCAACATTCATGCTACAACTCCACTGCTGCGTAGCGTTCGGTGAGTGTCAAATTATCCTTTATATTTTAATTAACATTAAATATACGAAATATGAAAATCAGACTTAAAATATACGTTTGAATTATCCTCGGAATTATCAATGAAGGAGGGGAGGAAATGAAAAAAATGTCAAGTATCATTGATAAATATGAGAGTGGAAAAAAAACAGCCCCAGACAATGTATGAGATCTGTGGTTGAGCTACTCGCCGAATTTTAAGTACTCTCGTGCCGGACTTGTCGCGTCGAGCTTTAAATGCGGTTGAACATTCCATAAAACATGGCACTCGTCATGGTTAGAGCACGCTCTAAAATCTCTATGCAGTCGGAATACTCTACTGTCAGAATCACAGGATTATTTATGCGAAACCTCTTTGCCCGATGGTCGTTTCCTCGCTATTTATTGGTCCTCGAGAATATTCGCGTACCAAGTTCAGAATTGATTCCAACTGCGTCGAATAGCTTCTTAACGTGGCATATAGTTACGAGTGAAGAAATTATCTAATTATAAATAATGAGCCTCAAATTACGCGTATTCCTTTTTTCAAATAAATACATATACTTTGAATAATGAATATTAAACTGTATAATACCCAATAATTATAGCGAGAAATTACTCTTACTCTGTAAAAGTGTACTGATATAATCATATACAGAGTAATCATCAGTGAATATTTACTGTTTTTCAATAATAATGTACTGATTCACTTTTAGAGATTATGATTTTCTGCAAATTTAATCTGTAGAAATCATAACTTTTAAAAATGAATCAGTGTGTATTATTATTGAAAAACAGTAAATATTCGCTGATATTATAATTATAAGTATATCAAATCTGAAATCAGTGATTCACTTTTACAAAATAGGTTCGACTATTTGTATTAGCTTGAGGAAAATAATAATAAAACAGTAAAACGCAGTTTGACAAATTATTTTTTATTAAAAAAATTTAAATATACATGATCTACATAAAAGTCGTATTTTACGAGTATTTCAAATCAGTGCAGCGTCAAAGTAATTTCAAAATAATTTCGAGCTGTTAGAGAATGCAAAATTGCTTTCAATATATTACGAAAAGAACTGCCGCGTGTTAGCTGTCTGCAGTTCATGCGATAAAAGTTTCGTTTCCAAAATTTCCTCTGTATGTTTTTGGATAGCTGGTATTGCGCGCATCAATATTTCAGATAGAGGTGCTACTCGTTGCGCTCGGAATTCTCACGTCCGACACGTCGGTGAAACGAAAACCGGCGACGCTAATTAATTCAACCGCCAAATGAATTCAAATCGAAATGATGGGCACTCCTGTTTGCGCTGACGATCCGTCCGGTGACAAGAATGTTTTAATTACGCGCGCTGCACGGCTGGCACACAAGCCGAGTCCAGGTTAATGCGGTAATTCACATGCACTTTGACTGTATTCGGCAAACATCGAGCCAAACTCGACAAGCCGGCTTCGATGTCACAGACCACCCTTTCGTACCACCCATCCTTCCGTACGCTAGCTTGTATATCGCGCGTTTCTCCAAGCTGAAATATTCGATACTCGACTGCACGTTTACAAGCTCGATTTCGACGGAAAAATACACTTTGCTTCGCGCGTTCTCAGAGGACGAAATATTGATGAAATTTCGATACTGACAATAAAAAATGATAAGCATACGAAGGAAGATTTAATTTTCGCAGTAGTTTTATTTTAAAATGAAATCCTTTAAATTGAAATCCAATCATCGTCAAATTTATTCACGTATAACAAATTCGTCGTCTTATCAAATTAATTATCAATATATCAAGACTTGTTTGAATATAAATGTTACTTCTTGCAACATGATGATCCATAAAACTAATCGCGATATCTTTTATTAAATTATTTATTACGATAGATATTTTTTTTTTAAATATAATGTTTCAACCAAATATATCAGTAATACAATGATGAAATAATTTTACTCGGTTAATTATCGTCAATGTCAACGTCATGATCTCGAATTGCTACGATGCATTCACTAAAGTAACTGGTCATCACACAGTACTCTCTTCACATACTTTCATTTTTCATGTCTGTCGCACCCATCAGCCCACTGCTCTTTTCAGTTTAGTCGTGTTTCATTACTTCTCATTAGTCTTCCTGTGGTACTTGATTCTCTTTCGCATTGCACGCGGTCTCCTGGAAAAGCTTGCCTTGGCTTTGCAAGGGCAAAACATGGCGGGCACTTGAAGCAGCACTTTAGTGGCGACTGAAGGCCCGGTCTTTCACACTTCCGAAATCAGTCGGTAGACCAGGCGTCGGCAAATAAACGCCTGTGAGTGGCGGGGACAAATTATGTTTGTCCAGCATTTAACGTTTTGCTAACACACGCGCCGCGGCGAGTCAACCGGTACGTTCGATTTTGTCGACGGGTGACATTGTGTAACGAGCCTTTGTCCGCTAAATGCACGTGATGATTGTCGCTTGACAGTTCATTATTTTGATATTGTGCAGTTTTTCGCTTGTTGCAGAGAAAGAGAGAATAACGGTTAACATGTTTAGATAATAGTATTAAATGCGTAAAACTGTATTAATTGCGATATTGTAGATTGTAAATAACAATGACATGTTATTTTTTTGATTAAATACGGTTTTTTTTTTCAAATTGAATTTTATTCTAATTACTAATGCATCTAATATTGCATAATAAATATATTAAGCAGTATCAAATACCTATATTTTTCAAATGATGATCAATATTTAGAAAATATTTCAGAAAATATTTTAATGCTAAAGATAGATACATTTAGATTTTAGACCAAATTTAACTATAGATTTAGATGTCGAAAAAAATAAACGAAAAGGCGCGTGTAACAAGTCACCCTTGGGAAAAATATATGTTTGTTCCCATCGCAAACTGTTGCTGCCGCTTTTGCTTGTACAAATGCAAATGTCACGTTCAGACCACGGCTCATCTCAAATAGCATAACTGAGAGGACACTCCATTATGTTGGCAGGGTTTTGCAAAGAGACCAGAGCGTATTACTGCTTTTATTGCTTCAAGGAAAACACTTGAAAGGGGGTCGTGGATAATCATTTCAATGCTTTTAAATGTATTCACGTACATTTTGATATCCAAACTATTACTCACAGAAATCTTATGCTACAATATATTTAAATCGGGACTAAATTTTTGATATTACTTGTTATATTATTATTGATAATATTAAAAATTTGGTCATAATTCAATTGATATTTACATATAAATGAATCATTGTAAATGGAACAATTCACGAGTCAACTGAACAACTTTAATTCAATTTGAAAAATATTGTAACTGATTTCAACAGAATACATCTAAGTAAATGCATCAGCAACGAATAATGAAACAAAATATACAACATTGTCAGATGCAAGAAATTCCGATTGTCTTATTTACGGAAGAATCTAAAGCGTTTTTATACATTTGTCCTTGTCAAACACTGCCTTGGGAACAAGAAAGTACATATATATTTACATTAATATTTAACAAGAGATAGTTTTGATATTTTGCATTTTTATTTTTGCAGTTTGTGTGTATAAATTAAATAACATTTCTTGGTTCTGAATATATATACATTTGTATCTATAGTTTATAGAATAGGAAACATATGTGAATTATTAGAAACATTTATCAATTCTAACATCAGAAGTATTAAAATTTTACACAGAATTGATCTCAGCGAATTTTTAATTGCTTGATCCTTTAAATTTATTATTAATCTCTTGTTGGTAAGATGGATCGATTCTTGATTTTGCCTAGAGACCTTCATGTAAGAATCCAAATACTCGAGATAAGTATGGAGGTGATATTATAAAGTATACAGATTTCCATGAGTTTTACGTGATCCATCCTATATGTACCCTCTGCAATGCCATCATGAAAAGACTACAAAGTATCCAGATTCTTACTTAGTAGTAAGTAAGAATCTCTAGCTTTGTCCTTACATTCCTTATGCGTTGTTAGGAATAGAGGAATAAGAGTTTCATGATATATATTATTTCCTTATTGTTACTCTTTAAATCTGAATCAGTAGATAATCACTAATTACCCAGTATACTTGACACTGATAATCAGTGAAATTCAACTAAAAAAAGGAAGAAGCATTATATAATTAAAGTACTGGTTATTTGCATGTTAATTTCAATCTTTCAATACCGTATTCATTGAATTCAAGCACTAAAACAAGGTTAAAGTTAGATCACATAATAAAAATTAACTAGGTTAAGAATCTTAATTCACTGATTACCAGTGGCATACTTGGCACTGATATCAGTGATTGTCTACTGATTTAAAATACTTATTTTGTTGTATTGATTAAATTAAGATTAGATGAAAAATGAAGCATCAAAATATATAGTATTGGATTCAATCCAACTAAATTTTTTTTTGATATTTTAAAAATCACCTTAATATTATTCATAATTACTGTTTTAAGAACATATTTTGTAAAAGCATGAAAGCTATTATAATTCATATAATAAATATATAATGCAAAAGAAAGCATGCGGTTGATAAAAACATTACTTGGACTGTTGGTACCGTCGCAGAGTCAGTGTGCTAAAGGTATTGTCGTATAAACAGGCCGCGCGTAAAAACCGCTTGTATTCGTTCAGCAGACCAACATTTCCTTTCCTCTTTCTCTCTCGGTCTTTTTCTCTTTGCCTCTCTATCTATCATTCGCTTAGCTTTTCTTCTTCCCCGTTATAGAGAGATCCGCAGTCTTTATAGACAGCTGCACTCACCTCGAGGCAGGGCAGGGGTTAAGTAAACACTCTTTACAATCTCACCCCCACGGCGCACTTCAGTCCCGTCCCTTTTTCTATGCCGGCACCGTCTCTATCCGCATCTCTCTCGACTCTTTAGCCATTTCCCTCTTGCCCTTTCCCTCTCGTGGTCGTTACGGAACGCTGAAAGTTGACGCGACCCTCTCATTAACCACCATATTGGCTTTCGTTGTCAACGCTTTCTTGCGCCGTGTCGCCCGCGTTCGTTTCTTCCGTCGCGACAGCTTCGAACTTCAACTTCATGTTCGCTCGATAAATGGAAGAACCGAGCTGCACACCGCGTCTTGTTCTTCGTGATATCGAAGTGCTTCTCAATGAGTTTCTCCCGAGTTCCTTCTATCGACGGGATTGATCGTTCCTCGTTCGCGTAGCCTCAAGGTGCATGCATGTGGATTCGCCGGCGGGTGAGCACTTGAACTTGATAGTTCGTCGTCAAAGCCTAGTTAAAATCTAAACATTCTAACTATAGAATGAGCGTAAATATCATACACGAGCCTAGAGAAAATTTCGAAAGTTGTGTTTGTTCACTGATCGATCATATTGCATAAAAGACATTATTAAGATTTATGTGTTTATATTATTTTAATAAAATTTTATTTCTTCAATGATTTTTATTGATACTATATACACGGAGAGACTTTTTTCTTAGAGTTTATTCTGAAAATATAATAACCGTGGGACAACATTGTATTTCGAGGAAGGAGTATTTTAAATTTATTAATTAAACTGCAATAAAATATAAAATAAATTTGATTAATTTTACTCAAGTGCATAAAAATCTTTAAAATATTGTATTGTATCACAACTATTATTATATATTCTCAGGGTAAATTTTAAAAGATAATTTTCTCCATATTTATGCAGATAATTTGTATGAGAAATATTAAACCTTAATTGAGATCTTGAAATAGAATCGCGTCGAGTGACAGATAGAAACTACACATCTGTAATAAAATACTTGATACGCTAATAAGAAGAATAGTGGAAAGAAAATGAAGTAATATGAATTATCCAATATGTAAGTAACAATGTATGTGAGATGCAAAGTATTGCAGAAATGCGGTAGAAAAAATATATGCATATTGCAAAAAGATTTTATAAACAACAAAAAAAAGTAAGTAAAAGTAAGATAATTTATAATAGGAACATATATTGTAATAAGAATATATATCAATTATTTTTCACTTGATTGTGTAATTTTACATGCTCTTTCTACAATGTAGAGCAAGTCTAATGGCAGTAATCTCGTTACTATAATAGCAACACGAATATATAATTGAACGACAGGATTCTAAGTTATTATGCCCAGCCACGTGCATTGCACGCGATCTTACTTTTTAACGAGGGAAGTGTTTCAATTAAAAAATATGTTTAACACAAATTTTCACTTTAATATTAAAAAATATATTATTGATGAAATATTTATTTTCTTATACAGCTCATTATATATTTACAACTTATATATGATGTGTTTTTTTCGTTGTACTTTGATTATTAAAAATTAATCAATGCAAAATGCGAGATAAGATCAAAGCTAGATTGAAAGTATTCGTAATGTGCTTTTTGTGAACGCGAGAATTTTAGATCGATCGACGGAATGGAAGGAAATCTCGTAGAAAAGGAGAGAATTTTCCCCGCCTATCGAATAGCTCGTAAAGTTTTAACACTCTTGAGCCATGTGAGTCTACGGATAAAATAATATGACTGCGTTTCTCAAAAGTGGCTTTTCCATTTCCAATCGCTTCGCCGGTTCGAATTCGTTCGATTTTAACGAACAACGGAGGAACTTTGAATCGTAAAACTTCTTTGCTGTATGAGAAAAGAAACGTTATCCCAGTAAGACTGAAATGTTCCAATTTCGCGTAAATCTACGAAATAAATCGATCTTGTCGATTAAATCTACGCGATGTGAAAGAATTCAATATAAGAAAAGACGTGCATGTCAAACAATCGATACCTAACTTTTCTTCTACGCTTTAACATTTGAAATATGTGTTTTTATTCCTAATTCATTAATACAAATATTTACGACAAAACGCGACGCGCGGAGGAATCTGGAATATAAATATACTGATTGTGTGACTAAATATCTTGATAAAGACGGTCGGACATAAAACAGCCCGATTGGTTGGTACATGCGAATTAAAAATAGACACCTGCGGTTTCTAGGTAGAGCGAATGTCGGAATGCAAATCGAGCGGGCAGGGCTAACTCACGGAGATTGACAAAGCGACGCAATCACGATCCTCGGCGGGTAATTAGTTAGCAACGCGCAGCGAGGCTTGATCGCTTTCGATTTTTCTCGCGCGCGCCGCTCGTTAATTACTAACCACGATCGATACGCCATCGCGAGAGGCGAGAGATCACAGTAACGCGATACAACTAATTTTGCGTATCGCGCGCGGCTTATTTCCGCGGTCGTAATAAAAGGACCAGTAATAAATTTAAAGGACCATGTTAATTATCCTAACCTAGCGCGCTTTAAATGCGAAATGCGCGAATAGCGTTCGCCACGTTACATTTATCAATTCAATGGTAATTGCATCGCCCGCGCGCCGAATTGTAGAAATTTTATACCTCTATTATTATTATTACACAGTGATATTATATTATTATTGTATATAGTATATTAGTATATTAGTTAATCTAACGCAGATTATATATCTCTCGAAATGTACAAACTGTTATCGCGTTGCTAATTTAGTTATTGCTAATTTGATTAGAATAATATAACTTTATTAATATAACGGTAATTTATCGCGCGTTGATGGGTAAATCGTGCTAAAGAGTAAATCGGATTTTACATTAGAAACTCGTTCAAAAACTCTTTTCACCGACTTTAACTTACTCCACTAATTCTTTTTGTCGCTATAGGAAGGAGAAATAGTTACTCTTACGTCCAATTACCGTTTGCGAACGCGCTTTTAACCTTAATCCGATTCATCCTTCACTCTTATTCATTCGTTACGATACTTTTTCATCGCAGATTGGGCTTCACTTAGTTGCGAGAATATGGGCGATTGGGGAACACCGATAAAATTTCACGGCGTCAATTTCGCGCTGCCGCATGAACTTTATTTTTAGGTAGTGAACCAGCAGCTCGTTGAAACAGTTTACTATAATATTTTCTATTGACGTATGCGCGACATGACATTCAAAAGTTAGACTTTTTCTTCAAGATTTTATCGCAATTTTCTCACACAGGAAGTACAAACGCGGCTACGTGGCAATATATATTCACGATTTTCCGCGATAGAAATTTTACTCTTTCCTACAAAAATCCTCACTGAGCTCGCTCCAATAGATACAGCTAACCCGAGATTAAAAATACGAGTTTAATTAATGCATTCCACATCGCGCGGTTTGAGATAACGCCCGTTCTCGATAGTTAACCGTTCCCGCACACCAGAAATGTAAACGTCAGTTTAATGCAATAACGAAAAACGTGTCGATAGTATTCCATCGAATGTAATTGCAATCACGAGTCAATTTATCTGTAAACACGGTTCCCATCTCGGTCCATTCACTAAAATTGTATTACGTTATTACTTTATAGAGTAAATATTTTTAATATATAATTTTTATTGTACACACACACACACACACACACACACACACACACACACACACACACACACACACACACACACACACACACACACACACACACACACACTCATTCGAATGAATCAATAATGATTCACTACTATAAATGTATCAAATGATTAAATCTTTATCTTATAAAAATCTTATCTCTTGCATGCGCTGTTATATCTTGATAATCAAATAGAATGCATCAAAATCAATACGTTCTTCTATTTTCTTCGCATCACTTTCGCTATCATGAAATGAGTAGGATTTTAATGTGACGAATGCTAACTAGTTTCCAACGTATCGACATACGAGGATCGAACAACGTTTGGCGGTTTCGTCATTCAATTAAATTTCCATCTATCGTATTATTAATCTGCCAACTCACCTGCACGGTTCCTCGATCAAGCACGACGTCTTGTTCAAACAAGCCAATCAAATATCTTGCCGAGCTATCCCACGGGACTCCACGACTCTTCCCTTCGATAAAATGTCATAAATCACACTGACGTGCATAAGATCGGGAGTATTTATTAATTTAACCGAGATGGTTTCGAAATCCATTATGAGTGGTTACGAGGCAGAATACGATTAGCCACAATACGCGTCCTTCAACAGGATGATGTCGGCCGTCATAAACTACTATCAACCCAGAAGATTTTCGAACGAGAGTTTCGTTGTTGAAGACGCGGGCAAGTCATGGACCCCCGCGTGTGCTCGATATATGGATTACCAACTGTGCTTGATGCATGATTAATAATTAATCACCTGTTCCACTCTCCATCTCACAATACTAATCTTACTTACTGATAAATCGTTCTTGTTATTTGTAAACGTATATTTGGTAAATGAAAATTATAATACATATACTTGTACGAAGAAAAGTAGATGATCGAATTAGTTTATCGTTGATTTACTTTTACAAATGTGTTATGAGGTATTTTTCGGAATTAAGAAAGTGTGGGCGATCAAGGTTGATGTGTAGATGAAATTAATTAAGATCCAAGCATGGGAGAAGTTAATCAACCGCGGTACGTGAGTCGGTGCTAAATGAGAAATGGGAGAGAGAAATGGGAGAGGAAGGCGAGGGTGCGACAAAAGGGTAAGGGTAATGGAGAGGGAATATATTTTTTACCGTTCTCCTGCGCTAGCACCGATGCGGATTAACGGCGAAAGTGGATAAACCGGGCGTCAAGGGCTGGTACCAGCGCAGGGGGTACGTACTGCCAATAAAACCATGGGACGGGAGGAGGGGCGAGGGTGTCAGTATATCACGTGGCTCTGGCTGGTCGTGTCCAACGATACAGTCCAATATATTATCCAGATAGCCATGCTAATTCAGCTATAGTCCCCACCGGTTTGCGCCTGACCGAGCGGCCTCCGTGTCACACGGTTGCTGTGCGTGTCGTCGTCTACACATACACACGCGTATATAGTATATATATATACACACATACACACACGACGCACGCATCCCCCGCTCATAAATACACACACACACGCACACACACACGCACACACGCACACACACACACACACACACACACACGCGCGCGCGCACGCACGCACGCACGCTCACACACAGAAACACATACACGACTACGCCACGCATAGATACATTTCGTCATCCCGATGGATCCAACAGTCTCTCCGCATAGTCGTCCTGCATGGCAGGGATTTCAGGGGGCATTGCATCCTCGTTACACGGTATTATACGATCGGGCGCGACAGGAGAAGATTACGTTGCATCGCGCGCATCGCGCCGAGCCGCGTTTGACCGGAACGAAGATCCTGGGGGTCCATTAATAGGTTTATTCTTGAACGATTACCAATAGCGCGTTTGTTATCTGTTCCGATATCGGAGACTGCAACGCGCTGATAACGTAATAATAAGCTCATCAGAAGGTATGTTAGGTATGTTATGAAGTAGCTGAGAATATAACGAATGGGTTTATCTCAAATTGAATATAAGAAAAGACATTTAATGTGCAAATAATAATTCGACTAAACTTATAGAAAGTGTCTTAGTCATAGATTTCTCCACATAATTCATATGATAATTTAATTTTGTGTCATACAAAACTATATAGATTGGCAATATTTTAAAAAAGTATATTTTCTATTAGCATATAAACATTTCTTCCATTAATTATTGTTCAGCAGTCTTGTAAAATAATAGAAAATAGAGAAAAATATTTTATTCATTTTATTTTTATTTAATTTTTATATTAAAATTATAGCGCTCGATAATTTTCGCATCGGCGCACATGAATTATCGTTGCACTTACACGGACCCTATACTGTTACATCGTCGGAAAACTGTCGTTTCGTTCGCTTTGAACTCCTAATTGAAGGTGCTCGCACGTAACAAAGTCCGGAATACAATTTTGCCGATTTTGGTGTGTTGCGCACGAGAATGGACGTTATCCAATTTCGTTACTCCAGCGTTCGTATCGCTTCGTATCGAGAGAGGGAACTCTTCTAGAAAATAATATTACGCTACGTTTCGCAACCGCGAGAAATGTTTTGAAAATTTTCGATGGCTATATAAAAAGAGTGTTAGATGTGCGATAATAATTCATAAATTATTGACCTGCTGAATTTTTGCCTCGTGAAAGATTTCATGTCCAATTTTTCACAGTTAAGAGAACGCGAGATAGGAACGATTTATTATAGAGCGTTTTTAAAAAAAAACCATTATAAATTATTAATCTGACGTTATATTAAGAGAAATAACTTTGGAAGCATCGATAGGTCAATGAATTATTTTTTTTCACTCTTTCTCCTCTTGGCTTCCCTTTCTCTCGCATAATATTTCCTCAACCTCCGGCTTAAAGGAATTAGCGCTCTTAAAGCGACGAAACATCCTCGTGTTACACCTGTCGTCGTGCAGTAAACTGGTTCCGACGGAGATACAGCCGCGTTTGCAACAGTCTCAATTAGCCTGGCTTCGCAGTTCGTTAGACCCTTTAAAACCGGTTTGCAGCGCTAAATGTTTTCAGTGACGGGAGCGCGCGAACGCACACACGCATACATACAAACGCGCGCACCCACACACGTCTAAAAAACGCATGTAGAAAGGATGAAAAGCAAGCGGAATGAAGGAAGTGAACCAAGGTCGTTTTCAAGTGAACGAAATTGCGTAACGCGAGACATCGAGGGGTGGTAACTAGTTTAACCTGTGAAATTTAGTATGGTTTATTCCGGTGGCGTGAAAACTTATATTCTCTTACCTGATGTTAAAATCGTGTTCTGTCATATAAACTCCGATAATAGAAGCGAGGCGTATAATATGACGCGTAATACATTGATATTTATGAACGTATGATGATATTATTTTACATTCATTTATGAACTTTGATTTATTCTAAATTATACAAAAATAATGCAAGGATGGGATAGAAAAATATCTTTTCCAATACGCCACGAAGTATTTCTAGATAAAGAGATAGAATAGATTATTTTTTTAATGTGTAAAAAATATGTGTGTGCTTATTTATTATATAATTAAAGAATAAAAGACATTTATCTTTGTGGAAAATTAATGGTCACATTATCGTGCAAATGTGTGTAACGAAAAATTTTGGTACGAGAGAATGAGGGAATTGACACACCAAATGACCCATTAAACGGAGTGGAAATATCGTCTGCGGAAAGTTCGTCCGTTAGTGGCGGTCGAAGTAATTAAACTGAAAACGTGTCAAACGGACGTTTGTAATGTCAGCATTAACGAACACGTTTCTCACCGCTAGCAATAAAACTTCATAACTATTTCATAAACACAGATAGGTGGATTGTGCGAGACATATCGATATAATTTATTTTTCTCGCTTATTTCCCCAGGGATCTGTCTTCTCTTGCCTAGATATTGAGTCTTCTCCGAACGATAGTCAGTTTTTTTGCTTTTCTGCACGCCTACCCCTTTTTCAACAAAATGAATTTATTTTTCAATAGGATTGAATTCAGTGAAAGCTCGTGTATCTGCAATTGGACTT
>NW_017259231.1:481312-495425 GCF_001594045.1 Atta colombica | reverse complement strand
TATATATATATTCATTATTAATTCTTCATTTTTTTATTTTCTTATGTCACATTTTGTAAATGTAAATAACGTGTTAAATCGAGACAATCCCAAAATTGTTTTGTTGTGCACGTAAATTTAGTATTTGTAATTAACAAGTACAAATGGTAGACGCATAATTAATCGAATGCTGACAAAAGCACGTAACGCATAATTCGACGGTGGAACCGTCGAAACACCAAAAATTCCATGCGAAAATGCTTCTTCGGCGTGTCTGCCATCCATTCAAGTCGACGATATTGCGCTCCCTCAGCACGCAGAATTCTTAATTAAGCACGCTATGATTTGCGAGGGCCTTTGATTTCAACGATCGGCCCTCCCTCGGCAATAAAGCCGCGACTTAGCTCGAAGTTGAGAGAACGCAGAGTCTCTACCTTTCTCATTCTCTCTCTCTCTCTCTCTCTCTCTCTCTCTCTCTCTCTCTCTTTCTTTCTTTCCTTCTTAGTGCGCGAGTATTTTCGTGCAAGAGTTAAATCCGCGCGCGCCGCGTATACTCGAGGGCTACCTCGAGCGTACATTATTTCATTAACCGTGCTTTCCTCATCGACCTGCGCCGTTCTCTACCTCCAACCTCATCGTTACCACCACTTTTGCAAGCGGACGCCCTGTTCCCAGCATTGAGAGAACGTGCTATGGACATGGCCGACGTTGGTGGGTAATAGCATCGCAAGAATGAAACCAAGGAGGGCGGCGAGGATAAGGTAGGCCAACCGCTTCGCTACCCCATTTTAACCAGCTCTCTCTCTCTCTCTCTCTCTCTCTCTCTCTCTCTCTTTCCTTTTCATATTAATTAATTTGCTCGAGAGTTTTAACGACTTATTGCACTTCAATTAACTCATTTTAAATTACATAATCCCTACATCTCGGGGGCTAGAAACCGGTACCCACGATAAACTACAACGTTTCCCGCTTCTATGACACAAGACCATATTATGTACGTATAAAGTGCAGGGTATGAGCTTATATAATTTGATGTATTCCCTATACGGCTTACTGATTTTAATCCAAAGTAATATTATTAATCATCTATTTCATTAAGTTAGTTTTTATATGCACAATAGATTAATATCTATTCATCAGACTAGTCAAATTAAATTGCCTAATGAAAAAATTAAAATTAATTATAAAATTTTCAATAATTAAATATTTTTTAAATTGCAACAATCTTATTTCTCGAATGCAATAAAATATACATATATTGGCTCTCAAAACTCACTAATAATTATTGGTATTGATTATTTAAATATTATTACAGTTTACAAAAGAAGCGGTATAACTTCGTTCTTGTTAATATGTTACCTCCAGAACGATGTACAATATAAATCAATAATTTAGAGTTTATGTGGGGAGCAGAGAACAAACTGTTATTTAGGAAATCATGCGGAACAATTCTCGGAAACATTTCAAAAAGTTCAGAATCGAGATGGGAACTTGCATAGAAAGTCAGAGAGCTTGTTGCCACGGGGGTGGCAGACCGCGACCGATCTGAAAGGAACGAGCCGAAGTTTGCGGAGGAGGCCCCGGGATCGCCTGGAACTCATTCGTAAGCGAAGACCGATCCTGCCCGTAATTACAATTCGAACAAAGTTATGCTGGTTCGGAGCGGCGGAGGATGTGTCAAGTATTTAATCAGTGCCGGGCCGAGTCTCTGTGTGAGACAATGGATGTCGGCCAACTCTCTTATACGAAGCTTGTCCTCACTCCGTCGCGACATCCCTTGCCCTTCGTCTACTTCCAGTATGATTGCAGGTGCAATTATGTCGACCTCATTTTAGAACAGCTTTATTTCTCTTTCCTCGCATTGTACTGTTCATCTCCCTTCTCCATCGAATTTCTTGCATATTCTCCATGTCCTTGCATTTACCTCTTTCTTCCGTGTTTAGTGTTTCATCTCTTTTTTACTCGACGTTCTAATCACATTCTTTTTCATATCATTTTTCATTCAATTTTATTTATTCCTGGTATATATATGTCGTAGTCTTTTTGAGAAATTAGTCTTTTCACGAAAAGATTATGCCGTCCCGATCAAAATAAAATAACATATCCTACCCGCTTGGAATCGCCTAGAAATTGCAGCCTAGACAGTGTCTTGGAATATATTTCTAACCCATGTAGACAGTGAGGTATGAGAACAGTCTTTAGAGACAATAAAAACCCATTTGGAATTCAGGGTGGAAGAATAGTATTTCTAAAACCTTTTTTTGAAAGACTGTTTTCACACTTCTACATGGATTGATATTATTGTTGGTAGTAATCTCGCAGTTCAAGTTGTTGACAGCCATCTTGTCAGACTAGTATAGCAGACGTCTTTACCAATAGAAACAAAACAATTTTTCGTCATTGGTGATTTTAGGTTTTAGGTGATTTTAGACTAGACGTTTGGTTAGTCTTTTTGCAGAATGTGTATCATTAACCAATAAGGCTGAAGTTAGTCTTTTCATGAAAAAGTGTCAGTCTAATTAAGAATCATTTCGCAAAAAGGCGCCATTTTGCATAAAGCCTTTTTATGAAAAGGCTAATTTCTCAAAAAGATTGCGACATGTATAAAGAAAAAAATTTTTGTGTAAACTTAGAAATATTCGTACACTGTTCAATTCATATCAAATTATATCCAATTTGAGTTATTTTAAATCATTTTTATGTGTCATTAACTATTTTTACTCAATACTCAATATGTTATTAATTTAACTAAAACAATTTAACTAAAAAGTATATGTAAAAGTATATTAAATTTGATTCACCTTATTATTTACTAATGCACACATTAATATGAATGTTGTTTACTTTGAAACTAACTGCAAAAATAGTTTGTTACATATATTTTGATGTACATTAAAAATTAAAAATAACAAAATGTTATTTAATTCAAAGGATTGATTTATCATGCTGCTTTAATATCTAATAGGCTAATAGCTAATTTCGTAGATTGTTATCTATTGTTTGTTTCAAAAAATTATAACGATTTACATTTATCTGAACATCATTTTTACGACGGTATTCTAAAAATAAAAATAGTTCAATGGTATTTCGTTTGTAATCTTTGGTATCTGATCGCGGGAGGCATGCTACCTCTACAAGCTAATACATCTACCCCTTGGTATTCGCCATCTCGATATACGGCAGCGACGTCTGTTCCTCGAATCACGCGCGGTCCGTACAAATTCCCGAGCTGCACGCAAGCTGCATCTCAGTAGCTTTCGCAAAGAAATTCGTCAGCTAGCTAAATAATTACTTCGTCTTCGTAATTACGTCTTTTCTCAGCATAAAAGGCTAATCCTTTCAGAATCAATACATTATTTTATCTTATATTTTTTTTCTTATATCAATAATTGTAATTAATTAACGTTATTTAGATAATATTCAAATTTTACAGGAAGAGAAAAAGAATGCTATTATTTTTCAATAAATTGATCTATAGATATATACATATATACACAATTATATCTGCTGGAATTTTTATTTTGATAATTATTGTGGTGTTTAAATTATTAAAAGTTTTGGATATATCTCAATTATTGGTAAAGAAGTGTCATATAGGTATTTCATAATGTTTGATGCTTTTTCGATGAAGCGTTTCAAATCCGCTGGAAATGAACATATTAATAATATTATAAAATATATTAATGCCTGTACGCGTGAAACGTTTTACAACTAAATCTATTGCTGATGAGAATGACGTGCATGGAATATAGAGCGTAACGGCATTGGTTTCCCCCGTGTATTGCTCGCGTGCGGTTACACAAATATGGATGAACGCACTCTAAATTAAGGTTTAGAGTTGGTACAAATCAGTATCGAAGTTATGAACGTGCCGAGCTGGTAAATCTAAATCCCTCGCGATTGTCTGTCAATTATTTATGATTGGCGGCAATTTGTCCAATCGAGAATAAGCCCTTTCCTACTGGATGGGGTTTACCGACTGCCATTCAATGTTTCGGACTGTATTATCCGTTTCTCTCAACCGTGTTTTTCTCATCTGCGTATGCGCAGACACGTGTTTATAAAAAAATCTAAAGGAAAACAATTAAACTCATATTTCTCTCTCAAAACATCTACATTGTACCGAATAGAAATGGTACCACGAACAAACTACGCATTGGTGTGAAGCATAGTTTCGATAACAAACGTTACGTTATACTGAAAATTCAATCGGGGTCACGGAATTTCCATTTAAATTGTATTTTTGTACGGGATATAAATGTGCACTGCAACCCAATTAATTAATTCTGACAATCAGTCCGATCCTCTTCATCTCGAAACAACATATCAGGTGCAGCGACATTTCAATAGACATTACGTTATTGCAAAAAGTACAAAGGTAACAAAGCACCAAGAATGATATTGACGCTATTTTCTGCCATCCAATTAAAAAAATTAAAACAAAACCTCTAAGCTTCTAATATTTTAGTTGTGAAATAAAAGAAACCAGACTTTTAAGCTTCATTCGAACCAACTATAAGGAACGTACAGAAAGCTACTCTACGCACGATATATATAGTAGTTTTTATTCTTAAGCTCTTTCTCTCTTAAAGTAATAACTCTAATACATGCTTTCTCATTTATTTATTCTTTTACATTTATTTCAATAAGTTAGTAATTAATCAAATAATAGCTGAGTTAATAAAACATTACCGATATATTATCGGTAAAATCGCAAGTTTATACATTGGTGCTTATTGAAATAACGCGTACCAATCTCGTGTATCGAGTCTTCAATGAAAGCTTTGCAACGCGGCGTTAATTAAGCGAAACGAGAAAATTAATGATGACTAACTTTCGGTGCGCTGAATTACGCCCTCCCGACTTCGTTCGCGACACGTAATCATCGTGACGATCGAACTCTTTTTTTGTATCCGTTGAAATTTATTTGCGTGATGTACGGTTCCCTAACAAGCCGTTGCGTGACGTACTGTTTTACAGAATTCAATAGAGAGGACCGGTCGAGTTTTTGTTTCTGCGTAACATTCATTTATGTGCGCCTCTCTTTTTCTGGTTACTTACTTAACTAAGTTTACGCAAAAAACTAACGTCGCGTGCGACTGTGGCGAGTTTTCTGGAGCGAACACTCTACACACACACACTCTACACACACACACTCTACACACACACACACACACACACACACACACACACACACACATATCTGTACGACACGGAGAAAAAGTTTGCACACCGCAAGTAAATTAATTGCTCATGCTGCAAAAGATTTAATTAATTTTGTTGCAAATTATTTTGTTTTTTTGTTTTTTTGTTTTTTGTTTTTTTTTTTCATTCAAACAGTAATATGGTTAACCATATACATATGTTCCTAAGAAGTGGAATTTTGCAGGATATAAATTTTTTATTAGGAATAACAAAAATTTTTTCTTGAAATATTAGTAGATAAAATTCGTACGAGCATTACGGAAAAATTAATATACGCATTTTTTTTTAATCTTACCATTTATTTCTTATATTACAAGATGATAACAAATAATATAAATCAATCAATTTATAAATTTTTATTTAACGCAATATCGTCTTTTAAGCTGCATTAATTTATGACATAATTGAGATGAATGCGATGTTACATTTTTCATAAAATATTTATACGTTGTTAAAGAGTTGTATAAACTGTGCACGCGAGAGTTATAAAAGCTGCATACAAACTTTGTAGTTGATGACTTTATCAGCGCATGCATAAATCAATCGAGTTCGCGATTGAATAAAAAATCATATCTAAATTCATGATTCGACAAGATAACGTATTTTCTATAAACATGCTGTCTGAATCTTTAATCGTCGAATCGTATCGTCGTGCATATTAATTGAACGAGATTGCAAACTCCGTCGTGTCAAGTGACGAATTTTCTTTCTCTTGTTTTTCGATTATCCGATTGCGACACTTTGCTATGTTCTCCATTCTTTTGCCGTACTTTTGCTTTGTCAACTGTTTTCTCTATCTTTCTCCCGTTTACAGACCACCCACGACTTGGCCAGTCCTTCCACTCACGTCAGCTTAATGTCACTCATGCTCGTAAGGCAGGTCCTTTTTGTCACATTCCGCTCTTCTTGCGTCTCTCCTCATTTTTCTTTGCTCTTCTTTATTCTACCGTGTACTATTTTAAAGCGCGCGTTCGAAGTAACAGTTCCTGAACGCTAAATATTCGCTAAACATTTGCTGTATGTTTAACCTGCTATTATTAGCTATTATCTAACTAGCTATTTTCGCAAGTGTGACTGATTGCTTGTTAAATTAGATAATCGAGTTAAATCATTGCCATTTTTCGTAAGAGAATATATTATCTTTGTTAGATTTATTATCTACTTTAGTCTTTTCATGCATTCGATTTGTTTCCAAACTCTTAATTTTATTTTTTATTGTAATTATTTGGTTGATGAATGTTTAGTATAGTTTTGAATATTTAGTCGTTTCATGCATTGGGTTGTCCGGAAAGTTCGTGCCGACTAACCTATATAATTTAATAAATGTATACAAAAATTTTCTGCGTTTAAATTTTCCTTCAACATCGGCACGAACTTTCCGGACAACCCAATATATTAATAAATAACTATTTTTAATCTTTGCTTAATTAGTTGGGTTTGTTTGACTTTCTGTTCATTTTATTATATCTACATTATTATTTTATGAATATATATAAGAAAATTGAAAAAATCTTATAAGAAGAGTTAACAAAACATGTAAATTTTGAATGTACTTTTGATAACAATTGTTTCTATAAGAATCTCTCGTTAGCGTAGATGATAGCTGTATAAATTAATAGTGGTAAATATTGGAAATTTATATTCTTTTTCTCTTTATAAAAATACACGATATATCAACGAAGAACCATTTATAGTCCAATATCACAAATAGATTGTCTGACACAATGCCAGTCACACTTGTTGCTCATTTGAAGATGATCATAAACAATGGAACCGTGTTATACTTCATGAAGATTTTACTGTTTTTTTTTTTCTGATCAAACATTAAGTAATTCTTTTATTTGTAGTTTGCTCTATAAAATATCTCTTACGTGGATAATGTTCAAACTACAGAGTAGTAGATAGACATTGCAGATAAAAACTCACCAGTCTCACGTTGACGCAGCAATTTCCACTTCGGAAGTCTAACCAAAGTCTGTCTCCCACCGCTTTTTTTGTCCGTACTCTTCGGCCTCTATAACTCTCTCGTCATGTCACGTTCTAACTGCCTTCTCGCGGTCCCCGGAGTCTACTTTACACAGATTGCACTGCACGTCACAGCCGTTCTCCCTTCCCGTCTTCCTCTTCCCTCGTACAAACTCTTTAACAGTTGGAAAATATATCAAAGAGTCCGTACAGCAGAGAGCGAGTGAAGTCGACGATATATTAACGTTTTTCTTTTTGTTTTGCACAATCAGTGTCTGTAAATTTGAGATCGAGGGACAGGAGATTGGTCGCTCGAAGAATCTCCGGGAAGATTACGAGAATTTCGTTCTAACCTCCTGATCGAACTCGCCGTTGTCACGTGCCAAGAGGAAGAGGAAACTGTTTGTCATGAGAGATTTCAATTGCTCCTTCAAAGAGGTTTTCAATTTCAAAGTATAAATGTAAGAGAATCTCTCAGGAACGCCAAGAAACGAGACTCCTCGAGAATTCGCTCGTCTGAAAAATAACGAAGACTATCGGCGATTACGACAGTTCAGAATTTTCGCAACGATGATTTTCATCTAAACGGTCTAAAATGGAATTTCTCGATTGTTCCTCGGGCGGCCAAGCCGCGGCACGTTCGCGAGATCGACGGCCTCCGGTTTTTCGCGCTGTCGTCCGGTCACGTGGCGGTGAGCGCCACGTTCATTGATCGCGGGCGACCTTGATGGTGTGTGTCGCGATGTAAGCTCTCGACGACCGGGTCAGTGCATACATGGGCCACCGCTGCGCGCCAGTCTGGACGAACTGCTGGAAGATATTCTCGCCACGTCACCGTGGCGTTCGTGCCGAAAGATCGACGCACGAGGAAGTCGGCTACGACGAGGACGAGAAGTAAGAGTGATTCGTCCCGCGTGCAGATCGTAAAGTCGTTGCATTCGTGTGTGGTGCCCCGATCGGCGGCACGGGTCGCCGAGACCACCCACGTCTCTTTGATGCCAACACGCTCTCGTGTTTATGCTCGGATACGATAAGTACGTTCTCCAGAGCTTACGAGGAAGGTATACGTCCGTTCGCGAACTGTTCGCCAAACGTACTGAGAAACCTGGCGGCTGGTTCGTCGGTGACGTTGTGCCTCCGCGGGTTCGATTCCCGGATGGGCATGCGCCACGTTCTGTGCTTTCGGGGGGAGGTTGCCGCCGCCGCCGCTGCTGCTGCTGCTGCTGCTGCTGCTGCTGTTGCTGCTGCTGCTGCTGCTGATGGTGCTAGTGGTGCTGCTGTTACTGCTGCTCTTGCTCGTGGAGGTGCATCCACCACTGAGAGATAGTTGCCATCGGTGGGGTTGCTGAGGGCTATCTTCCTTTCTCTGCCTATGCGCTTCCCTTCGTTGTCGCACCACTTTTGCACTCTCACTTGTGTCTGGCGCTGCTTTTGCCTTCGTCGTGTTAGCTAAACCCTCCCTCTTCGTCGACGTCTTCGTCAATTTAATTTAGTCATCGTAGTAATTACTTGCATATGAATACGAATTCATGATTATAATTAAGATAAAAAAAATTTCGAGAGAACATAAACGATTAAATTTTATTGTCTTTTTTCTGTTTTTTTAATCTTGATCGCTTGAAATTTTATCAGCCATAGTGTTGTAACAAAAGAATTGGATTGTTTATCCATCGTAATGCCATACTTTTCTTATTTTTATAATTATAATATATAACATAATTTCCATCAACTCATTGTATTCATAAATTATATAAACACCTTGCTTCTTATGGGATAATGTTTTGTAAAAGATAATTTTTGTACGATCTATTAAAGCTCCTGAGTAATGACATATTAAATCGTGAAGGCAGAAGTGAAAAATGACGTTAATTTTATTAAATGCCATTTGTAAATAAAGACAATTTAGACAAAACGAAATGATGAAATCGCTTTAAAATAATTGTAAAAATGGACGAACTAGATTTATTTATCCTTACAGTTAGTAAATAATCGTAAAAAATGCTTTTATTCAATGCGCATGTAGCCTATTTTCACTTATACATATCTTTGTCACTTTTTACAATTATTTACTGATTGTTAGGGAAGATAAACATAATATATTTCGTTTATTTTTACAAATGTTTTAAAGCGATCTCATCATTTTGTTTTATCCAAATTGTTTTTATTTATAAATGATACGTAACAAAAATTAATGTGCCATTTCTCGCTTCTGACGTTACAATTCAATATGGCTGTAGTGAACTATTTAGGAATGTGTTTATGGCAAGGGAATTTTCGTGATATCGATGTGACATGAATACTTGCAGTTCGTGATGAGCAGTTTAAAGAATTCATGCAATATGTCTTTTTAAAATAGATATTATTATAAATTTGATAATCTATTTAGCTGTTTCCATGAAATGTCTATTTGTTGCGAGGTAACAGTTCGTGAAGCGAAATGGAGGGTAATTACGACTGGCGCACTTGTTGCTCTTGCTGTTGTTGCCTTTCTGCAACTATTGCTGACGAACATATCCTACGTTTAAGTGTCATGCACCTTTGTTATTTTAAAAGTATGAACATTTTATTATTGCATCGTATTTTATATATTAAATAATTAATATTTAAATAGTTCATACGACATATAAATAATTCAAATGTTAATAAAAATAACTTGAATAAAATTTAATATCAGTAAAATTTTATCTTTTACAAAGTTTACGAAATTTTTAATAATTAAATTTTTTCTAAACTTCTCGATAGCCTTATCGTTATAACGCTAATAAAATGTTTCTTCGATGTATCCAGCGGCTCGCGGAAATGTGCAACGTGTTATTTATTTACATATTATTTATGTTTAAATATATCGTCTCGACTAGAATACACAACACATGTAGAGCATTGTATTACATTTCTGTGCTTGTTGGCATCGCGTAATTAACGTTACACGTTCTGTAATGCATGTTTCATTATGCGGGCGTTGTATCGCTATATCGTAATTAGTAAGCTTAAAGGTAGATATTATTCACGACACGTGATAGTTATATGCGTGATAGAATATAGGCTTCAAAGGATAAAGCAGAGCGCATAATTGATAGCGTGTGTGAAGAAAGTCGAACGCGTGTTCACTCAGCAAGATATTTCTTGAGAACATTTTCTCACATTAATATATTGCATCTTTTCTAATCTTTCTTTTTGTTCTTTACGTTTTTTTTTTTACATACGTTTTTATTTTATAATCAATGATAAATTACCACCCCTAATTAAAATCAAGACTTCCTATAATAAATGGAATGAAACTCTTTAATAACCGTTTCAATTAGATTAAAATTTTGACCAATCAAAAGTTTATTATTCACATGATTGAAACACATAATAATCGATTGTTTTTATATCAAAGGAAGATATATGAGTACAAAGAATATGATAGTACAATAACTGATTAAATGTCTAAACAAATTGCATACATTTCTACCAGGGATTTTTTATGAGAGAAAATTGCTTTCCCGTGACATGTTATTGGATAACAAGATCATTTTGTCATCTCTTTTACCAGATGTATAAATATTTTTTTCATTTGTATTGTTTTTGAAATATTATTGCATGGCATTTATATGGCAGTTGTGTTAACATTACTTAACGCATATCAAAAAATTTGTTTTTTAACTTTATAAAACATAAATAATTATATTATTTTATTTAAGTTCTCAAAATATCTCTATATATTAATTAAATTAGGAAAAGCTTTAATTACTCTATCAATCTAATTTACCATAATTTAGCTCCATAAGCAGGTTATCAAAGAAATCACCATCAATATTTTACATTATTCCTACACACACATTTTCAAATCTCATAATTAATAAATTAATCTGCTCATTAAATTTCTGTAACAATATTATAGTAACGCAAGATTTTACCTGACTCATGATTTTCTAATGTCCCTCAACGAAATCTCAATTACTGAACATAACTTGAGAAGTAGCGTCAGCTTCTATGGTGGCAATCGCGCCAACTTCCGTCATATGTAGAGAGACGTACATACGTCGGCGTTTCCATTGGTCGATCGGGGTCGATGAATTTAGACGGGGTGCCCCGGATAATCCCGGAGATTGAGACAATATACGTCGGCTGTGCTGCTGCGGTTTGCCGTTGCAGGAGGTATGATATGGCGCGCAGATGACGACCCAGTTTACTGTACGGCCGAGAGAACGAGAAACCTAGTTAACTCAGGCAGGTTGATTACAGTGCAGCGGCAGATGTCATCATTGAACTCTACCAAATTTCGTCTCTGCAAAATATCTTACGAATTACGAGTTTTCACGACGACGCCTCGCGCAATCGTCCAACCGCCTTTTCGCTCATTCGCCGATGCTGCAATTAATTGCACTTGCGACAGGCGTGCACTTTCCCTGCAACATCAACATTGGATCGAAAGGATTCGCCGCAAGTGCACTTTGCATGCGCCACAGAATGCTGGCCCTTTTTGTCGATTGTATCGCATTTTTCTCCGTTGGATCAGAACAACATGTAGCACAATAACAGTCTGACGAAGCACAAGCGCAAATTTATATGCCGAATCGATATGTTATATGTATCAACATGTATGTAAATAATGGATAATAGATCTCTGGATAGTAATCTCTTTTTTTTTTGATATTGTTGCGCGATAAAAATTAATTAAAATTGGAAACGATGGATTATAAAGTGCTTGCTCATCGAACACAAATATAATGCCGCCCACAGTTTTTCGGGTTATTAGGTCAACTCATTATCTCTCTCAGGCCAAGGACTAAACCGTAATAAAATGCCTCCATGTTCCGCAAAACGACCCTCGGGGGGAATTAATCTATTCCGGTGCGATCATTCAATCTTCTCGGATTGCAGTTTTTTACATTCTGCTTCTTTCTCTCTCTCTCTCTCTCTCTCTGCAGTCGCACACGAATATGCTCGGAATAAAACGAATCTGGTGAATTCGACATTTGATTTCATCGAATGACCTACGCCGCGAATGGCTTTTCATGAAATCTACGTTCCCACATAGCGATCAATTGATTCAAAAATAGGGTAGGTCGTCAATTCGTCGCGGCTACCAAATCGAAGTGCGCAACGATCAGTGGTCGATTGTAATCGCGATGAATTGCCGAGGAGTTATGATGCTATGTGCACTGTTATGTTAGTAACGAGTGAAACTAATATCTTGAAGCAGGTTTTCCGAAAAAACATTTTATATAGAGCAGTTTAGTATTGAAAGAATCAGTTATTTCTAGTATGACAATATTACGATGCAAAAAAGGCTGTTTGAGAATTTTTGTTTGAGATAGAATTTGAGATCTATCATAGAAAAAAGCAAAAATTTCAGCATGCTAATATATTAATAATAATGTCAGCAAAAAGTGATAGTGTTCAATTAATCCCATAGCATGGAATCAATTGCCATTTATAGTATCGTTGGTTCTGCATCGCATCAAAATTTAAAATATACAGTTAAATTGTAATTTTACGATATTTTTGTTGCAACACAATGAAACAACAGAATTTTATATAGAATATTTTTCTAGAAAAAAAAGCTGTAGAGAGCTAAGTTTTTAACTTGTTTTTATATGGCATAGCTACGTCCAATTAAGAAATTCATTTCTTATATACTGTGCAAGGGATAAAAAAATATAGACTGTAATATAAAAAAAAAAGATGACATGAAGAACGTTCAACTGAGGAGAAAAGTAAAGAAATTTCGAAAAATGTCCCATTTATCTTTAGTCTCACGTCCCGGTATTAATTCCGCAATTATTAATTGCGAGGACATTATTAACTCGTGCCTTGACAGGGAGATAGTGGAGGCACAAGGTGACGGAAATCGCTTTAAAATGCGCGAGGAATGCGCGCGAGAACGTAAAGGAGGAAGAGACTACATCGAGATACGACGAAGGTCAGAGAAGCGGCGATAATGAAAAGGGAGTTAATCACTCCGACCAGACAGTACTACTGACAATAACGTGCCGCTGAGAGGAGACTTTGTATTTAGAGACGTAAGCTATTCGGGCACTACTATGTAAATGCACTTTCGGAATTCGCGAGTGAATAGCCATTAATGCAAAAAATATGTAACTCATATGTAATCCGTCACGATATTTTATTCGGGGGGATGTTTTTCTCGACTCTTTTCTTCTCCTTAATTTAGGTTATTTTTCGACAATGATACGCCTCTTCGTTTTGTATCTACGCATGTTATATTTCACGTTTAAGAATATTTACAGACGACGGTATTAGAAGCCGGAATGATTTGTCATTGGAAAGGTAGAAGGCACATAATGGTATTAAACGCGGCTATGCATCAAGTGACGCTCGCCTCGTAAAAAGTGCAAAAAATGTAGAAAGACTTTTTCCTTCCTCTCCATACAATTCGTCGTAAACGTTAGGACAGATCAAGAGAGAACAAGAGAGAAAAAGGAAGTATCGCCAGCTGTAGCATCCCTCGAGGACCTTCGTAACGCTGAACCAAAGGAATAACTTATGTCCCCGCCTCTCCGCGGCGTCAAAAGAAAAATGCGTTTGCACCAAGCCAACGATCGGAGGGAACAAAATGGATGATGGAGATACAATTCTAGAGTTACCGACAGAATCTTAAATCACGATTTTTATGGTGAATTGTACGAAGCTCTGAAACTTGCACAGCTTCTTAAAAACATCGTAAAATTTCATTTTCCTCGCGTAAGAAGACCACTTCAATTATCCGAGAAACCGCAAAATTCTAACGTACAGATTATGATATTAATTTAATTAAAATTAATTTACTATATTATAAATCATATATTATTATATTAATATCAAAAAATATCTTAAACATACATTAAAAAATAAAAAATGAGAAAAGAAGAGAGAAGGAAGGAGAGAGAGAGAGAGAGAGAGAGAGAGAATATTTTTCAGAGACTTTAAAAAGAAATTGTGTATAAATAATAATAATAACAATTTTATTGAATGCAGT
>NW_017259231.1:474166-481212 GCF_001594045.1 Atta colombica | reverse complement strand
ATATATATATATATCTCACATAAAACTCTTATACATATTTTTCTGAAAATTGTAAAATTCTCTCTTTTCTTTTTACTATAACATATTCATTTTTCTCTCCTAAAATTTTTCATCTTTTTTCGTACATTATACGCGATAAAAGAATTACCATATTTCTGGTGTATCAGTAGAATCATCTCTTTCAGAAATAATCCGATATATATGTGCGGCTTTCAACTTTTTCCATGCCAATCGTAGCAGGATTCGATGATGCTCGTTCTATCGCCTTCACCCTCGCGAAATCCCAAACCCCTCAGCGTTGCGAGAGAATCTAATGAATTTGAGCCGTCAATAATACGAGCAGATCGTTGGAGGGATAGCCTACCCCTAACACAGAGCCGAGGTAAATGATAGAGAGCAGTCCTGGTTTGTCTCGTCCCGTGTGCATTCGCGCGCGTGTATATGCACACGCGTGCGGGACAAAAGAACTCGCTCGGCGTGTACGAGAAACTACCGCGCGCGCGGATGCAGTCACTGTGAAATTAACGAATTTTTCACGATGGACACATTAACTGTTGCCGGCCGGGTCAGCAAAAGCGTCCCCGATGCTTTATGACAACAATGCGAACGATACTGCGAAAGGATGAGTGCGACGATAAACTGGATTTACTGTCGCGCAGTGGCAGGGGTGAATTTATGACGGATGCAAGTTGTACTTCAAGAGAGCGAGATCCGAATTTTATGCGGATCTTGAGAGATAATCATTTTAGCACATCATTTTAAGATTATCGCTATTGTCGTAATAATTATTTAATACTATGATATCTACATCGCTACTTATAAAAATTATTCACAGCTCATAAATATGTTATTTCTGCATTAATATCTCTTTCTCTATAATGAAACTGCATGAATAAGATAGGAATTATGAAGAAGGGTTTACACGTCTCTATCCTTTTATTTTTACATCACAGCCTCTTTTTTATTAATTTTAGTAGTTATCTGTAAGAACATATGGGGAATAGAAACAACAGTATCAAAAAATTGACACTGTTTCTGTTCTCTGCGTACGTTCTCCAAGTGCGGATTTATGATGCGAATTTGGTAAACGGTGCGATATGCATGGATCACTGGTAATTACAGATTCCGCACCAGGAAGTTGTTCTTCGAGTATTCGACGACGCAATCGGTGAGCGTGCATCTTCCGGAGAGAGCGATCCAATTAACTTTCGAAGATGTATGCATATATACGCGTCGTTCTCCTCGAAATTAACCTCCGGTTGCGTTCCAAAGTCAGGGCTCTCAAAAAAAAATCCGGTATTGCAAAGTGCCTCCTCTGTTAAATTCCCGCCTTCCTGCACCTACGACCGTTGTGCAGGACTAATAGGATTCGCGAAATTAATTACCCGCATTTACATAAGCCCCCGTAAACGTTTTTCTTTTCTGCCCTAGCGCGAACCTCCGGCCTCGCCTACCTTCCGCCGAGTAGCATGCAGAGGCGGACGAATAATTCTCGTAGAGAAATTCGTGATTACGTTAACGATATCCCCGTCCCGTTTTCTCTTCCTCGCGCTCCGGCTCACTCCTCCCGTTTCTGACTGCAGTGCCGAGTCACTACGTTACGCCTTTGCGTTTAGGTCGTCACGGCATTGTCCCCGTCGTCGTGCCGCGTCGTCGGCAACAGCCGCGACACGGGTAACGAGATTTGTCGTCCAAGATAATTAGATTATCCGCACTCTGGCATAGCTGGTGTTAGTATGGGGCGAGGAGGTAAACGCGCGGCGACCATGCCACAGAGGTGACAACATCGTCCAAGTAAACGTCTGTTTGCTAATTTTTGAGAATAAAGGGAAAATAATCCCACGTTAGATTGCGACTGGCTGTCGCGAGAAACGATCGCTATCATCACAAGCTCGAAATTATATTTAAATGCAGAATGTAAGAAATGAGATAACAGTCAAATTACTCAATCATTTAGATGTGCATGTGATTTCCTTGTTTTCTTGTTTCGTTTTATATATAAAGTTTTCTCCAAAACTTAAACGGAATAAAAACTGCGTTATTTTCTTGATTCTCTCAATATGCCATTTATTCAGCTCTTTTTAATATTGAATGCGATTAATTTCTTTAATTTTAAATCAATCAATTTCTTTCATTTCAAAGAAAACACACACTTAAAAATTGAGAGTTTATGCTTTCTCTCTCTCTCTCTCTCTCTCTCTCTCTCTCTTTTTCCTAGTACACATGTTTTTGCATATATTTCTCTAAGAGATTGTGAATATTAAATTTTTGACATGTCATAAATGCAATGATATTTCAATAAGAATTGTAATAAAATTGCATCTTACAATTAGAATACTACTACTGACGTATAAATGGGAATTTTATAGAGTCGTTTTTAATACACAATTGCGTATACTTTGTGAAAGACGAAGGATAGAAAAGGCGCAAAGTAATTACTTCTCCTTCGTCTTTCACAAAGTACACGCAATTGTGTATTAAAAACGACTCTATAAAATTACTTGCGATTTATGTTTCTCCGTGACCGCCGTTTGCGCGAGCCAAGTATAGATATATATCGCGCCGAGTAACAAGAGGCAGCCTTATCAACCACCGGTACATGTCCAATCAATTTTCAACGTGACGGCGCACGCCGCTTTTGTGGTAATATCTATTATTCGATATCCCGGGACCGGGTGCATTCTACCCTCACGCATCACACACGTGATCTCCTCGTGACAATGGCGCACGGAGTACCACGGAATTCCCAGCGCGTACCCGATCCCAGCTTTCCAGATCAAAAAGCGCTGAATGCTCGCAACTTCTGATGTCTGATGACGAGCCGAATCTTCGAGAGACGCTTTGGCCATGGCAACGTGTCGCGGTTTTTTGAACATTTAATCTACCTGAACGAGCGACCAGGTTATCATATGTGATGAAAGATATAAAGTTGCAAAAGGACTCAAAGAAAATTTAATTACTATTAAAATATATAATCAGTTGTTAGATATTATTTTTTAATTCATATTTGTATAACGTAATCTCACTATCTAGGATTTATGTATAACATATTAAAGTATTTAAATAATATAGATTGATTTAAATAAAATAAAATATTTAATATTAATACATATATAAATTGATAAATTAATTTTAATAACTTAAATTTTAGTCTACCACATTTTTTACAACACATACTAGATTCTTGTTAGAACTATAAATGTGAGATTTACAAAAAAAAAAACAGTAATAGTAGCAACTATAAAGGCGACAACTATGTACTTTTTGTATGTAGAATTAATGTACATAATTGAATATACTAATTTATGATCAGAGTTGGGTAGTAACTAGTTAAAAGTTAAAAATAAAGTTAAAAAGTTGATAATTTTTAACTTAACTTAGTTAATTTTAAATGCATTAAATTTTAACTTAACTAAGTTATTTTTAAACATTTACATTAACTTTTTTTTTAAGTTAAATAATTTTTTTATCTCTTTTAAATATCTTAGAAAAATAATAAAATATAATAAGACTAAGGGCGTATATTCGTAATCTGTTCATATTTTAAAATCATCTTAAATAATTTCTTAAGATGATAATACAGCCCTATGATTGGTTTATGCGGTTATGCTTTATGCCATAAGCCTTAATCCAGATCTATAATAAGTGTTTTAAGCCTTAAATCATAAGAAATTGATCAATTACAGTCAAATATTCTTCTCGCATTCAATTGTAATTGGTTAATTTCTTGTGGCTTAAGACTTAAAATATAATCATTGTATCTCTTCTATGTGCTGGCTGTTTTTTTAAAGTTATATAACTTCTATAATTATATTGTTATGTATTAGTATGTATTAGTATGTAGTAAAAAGAAATCCATTATCTTTCCATTCAATTTCATGCAAAAATAATGGATTTCTTTTTAATACACCTAATATTATGTACTTATATTACATATGAATAAAAAAATTAAAAATTTAATTTATTTAATAATCTATATTGTAGTTATTTAATCTCATTTTAAGAAAAATTAGGACATTTTGATCTAAAAAATAATGTTTTTCAAAATTAACTTTTTTTTTTTAACTTAAGTTAATTCAATATTGACCTAACGTTAAGTTAATTTTTTATGCCTTCAACCTTTAACTTAATTTTATTAATTTGTAAAGCCATTAACTTTAACTTTGTTCAGTTAAAAAAAAACATTAACTTATCCAACCTTGTTTACAATATATAGTTGAACAAATTATTTTATAGTTATAATAAGTATAAAATATTTTCAACATTCATTCTACGTATAAAATTTCATAATTGTCTCTTTTATAATTATTATTATGTCTTTTTTTCGAATGTACTTATTGATTCTTCGTTATACTTTACATTAATTGAACATCATACTATCATATCTTATCAAATTATACTGTTACGTACACGCAATAACTTTCGGTTTGAAATTTAATTAAGACAGGTGGAAGGAAAAAAAAGAAAAAAAAAGTATAAATATCGGGGTCACAGAAATGGTTAATTGCTTATAACAAACCGTTTCGTGAACCAAATGTAATTATACGCTTTTATAAGTAATAGTAGCTTAGCGAATGAATTTATTAGCGGCGATTGTTCCCATGTTTTTATATTCAAATAGCAGATCATCCATTGTAATGCTAATGTTCTATACAATATTGTACATAATTCGCGATAGTAATCAAGTCAATTTTCGTAATCACGCTATTTCCAATAGCATTATATGGAAATGCGACTATTTCTAAAGAAAGAAATTATAGAGTATAACACGTACGATAATGTATGTTATCGTTCTAAATGTCTCTTTTTCTTCTTGCTTATAAAAGAATATTACGTGAGGAGACTTACAAATAATAGATGAAGATGATAATAAAGCGTTTACATAGGAGCAAAGAATATTGAAAAATAAATTTACAATATTGTTATCTACAGCGAATATGAATATGAATACTTGTATTCTGTTGTCTTTTCTAAATGTGTACATACAAATTTTATACATTTTATGTTATTGCAAAAGTGTTCTTTATCATCCATAGTATAGATTGAGAGAGAGAGGGAGAGAGAGAGAGAGAGAGAGAGAGAGAGAGAGAGAGAGTAGACAATAAATCTCAAATGTAATTAATAAACGTCAAGGATTAGAACGAACCGAGCAAAAAAAAACAAGTATAAATTAATTAATAGCAGATTGAAGGATGTATAAGGAGAGGAAACCGACAAAGAAGAACGCAAAAATTGCCGCCGCAGATCCAGGCCGAATCGACAGATACAATACGTCTAACATATATCTGGAAACAGCGGGAGGGAGACGTAGGTACTAACCGGACCTTTCCGAGCAAACGTAGTCTGGCCTCGTGCACACGAACGCAACACCATCCAGAAATTGAAAGTCGATTGAATAGCGCCGCTCCACGGTGTTGGGAATGGATACATGCCGATTGTGTCGGTGAACTTGAATCCCGGGCACAATGGGTTCAATGAAACGCATCATTATTGTCCAATTCCTCTCTCCTCTGTTTCGGCTTCTTCATCTATGTCTCTTTCTTCATCTCCTCTCACCTTTTCTCCATGTCTGCTTCGTGCAAAGGTCCGATACCCATTTCCTTTTTTACATCGAGATTTCGTTGTTACTGTACTGGTATGTATGTACATATAGTACATATGTGTGCGTACACGACGCGATCTAGTAAAACATACGAGTGCGATTCATCATTCGATTTGTGAGCCGCTCTGTCACGATAAACGATTTTGCGTCCCCGAAGAGCTTGTGTCCATTCGAAAATATAATATCAAATGTAGTTGTAAAGTGCAGTCGATAAAACGGCTTATCAATAGAATGGCGAAACAATAAAAAATTGCTTAAAATTATATATTGAGTCTCGAAAGGGAATTCGTAAAATTTTGTGTTTTGATATTCAACAGATTAATATATTAAATGTTAACAATATGATACATATTCGACATAAATTACGTTATCTAATTACTACAGTGAATAAATAGCTAATTAAAAATAAATATAAATAGCTAATTAAACATTAAAGCAATGCACATTTGCAGAAAGAGCAATTGTTATAACTATTAAATATAAGTTTCTATAGGATAGCAGTCTCTTTATTCGATTCGCACACTACACTTTGTTTCTCTGTCAGATGTGTAATTTACTGTTCACACGGTAAAAGCATTAATTTTCTGCCTTACCTCAGTAACATTGCAATGAAAGCAATTATTGATCCG
Organism: Atta colombica; assembly: GCF_001594045.1. Lineage (NCBI taxonomy): Eukaryota > Metazoa > Arthropoda > Insecta > Hymenoptera > Formicidae > Atta > Atta colombica. The sequence continues at coordinate 474,981 of NW_017259231.1, read as the reverse complement.
TTAACTGATGCGCATCGTGCAGGGCTACGTTCAACATAAAAAAAAAGGCAATCGGATTGGTGTATGTCGGTCCATTCCTTTCATCGCGGCTCATCGCGGGAGTTGATCAAGATGATTAATAACGAGAGGGGTTAAATCATTAAGTGGCTTACATGTGAACGTGTAATCGCGGGGGAAGGCGGAAAGTGTGGAAAGAGTTGGGAGGGTAAAAGAAACGAGCGCAGAGATAGAGAGGAGAGGGGAGTAAAAGCGGATCGAGAACAAGGGCCGAGCCGAGGTACTTTCGATGAGGGATCCTGCTGCGGTGCACAAAGAGAAAGAGAGGATGGGGAGGAGGAAGGGGAGGGACTGCACGAGGTGGGTATTGAATGCTGCACCAGGTCTCCATAGCTTGGCGGCAGAGTAATTCTCTTTAGTTTATTTTTCCATAGGTAATGAACCCCCGTCCCAACGATGCGTTGCATCGACAAGACCGGTCGGCCGACCGACCGACCGACCGATCGACCGACCGACCGACCGACCGACCGACCGATCGACCGACCGACCATGCGCTTCCGCCGGCCGCTAACGAAAACGTTATTTCGCGATTCTGTGTAGTACTTGACGTTCGACCGCGCGTCTCTGCTTTTTTTTTTATTTTCATCTGCTCATTTTATGAGCCAACGCTTTTTGCATTCGCGTTCCGTGAATGCATTACGATTTTATGTATGAGTAATTATGGCCGAAGTAATGATTGTCGATTCGATTCTAATTCCTCTTTCGTTGTTATTACAAGAAATCAAATAAGAAGTGTATCGAATGTCTCAAAATTTTCA
>NW_017259231.1:472263-474066 GCF_001594045.1 Atta colombica | reverse complement strand
TTTACGTATATATATATATATATATATATATTTTGCATAGAATTTTTATCATGCGGAGTAGAATTTGATATCTGGTGCTTTCAGAAATACAATCCATTCCAAAAGTAATTTTTGAACTGGTTCAGCGATATATACCGTTTTTCTTCCATAATGTGTAATGCAATGTCTCGCGCATTTACACGATGTCACAGTCGAATGTCCAGAAAAACAGAGTCCTTTTTCTCCGACTATGTATTTGTATGCTCGCGAAAGGAGTCTGGTCGCGAATTCCTCAGGGTATTCTCTATACTGTAGCCGAGAAGCTACATCGCTTTATCGTGCGCAACGAACATCACTGGATTAAGCCACGTTGCAACGGTAAGCGATGGCGCCTCGGGCTATTGGATAATCTACAATTTTATACGTTGTATCCCATGTGGCAAAGTAGAAAAGAAAGTAGAGATTCGGTAGTTCTCGTAATTGCTTCGTGAATATGGACTAATAAGAATACGCGTTAGAGGGCCCTCTCTAAATAATTTTGCTTGCAACCTTAATTCTCGGCTTATGACGTGTAAATGCATTCATTTAATGCAATACGATACGGAATATTAATATTCATTTTTTTCGTAACTTTTATGATCATAGAATAAGAATTTATTAGATTTTATTCGTTCTATGCTTCTTGCAATTTATAGCTGTCAGAAGAATAGCTATGGATTGATTACTTTAAATTATATCCAAACTAAAACTGGGGAAAAATAATAAATTTTGACAAAATAATTTTTTAAAAATAGTATTTGTGACAAAGAATAAATGGATATTTTGAACATTAAAAATTATATCAAATCTAACTTAAAGAATATTTTAATAAATGAAAATATAATGAATGAAAATATAGATTGATATAATACAGAATAAATAAAATACCGATATTTTCGATCATCGAATCGTTTCGAAGTGGGATTTAAAAAGCGTAAAGACAGAATGTAAAATTCACAGAAAGTTAAAATTAAGCATGAGATTCCGCTGGATAATTGAAAATGTCAAATTAAGGAAACGAAGTTGGAGGAAATAGGGAAGCGTGGGATGTTATTGCCATATACTAAATCATACTCCGTGATGCAGTAAGTGTGTCGATCGACAAGTTGAAACGGATCTCGAAATGGGTATGCTCGCCATTGAACTCGGTATTATCGATAAACATAGCTAGCGTAGAGGACCGCGTTGAATTGTCGGGGATAGTTGGTGTTATTCGTACCCTCGCTATGCAACGGTATAGTACATACGTAGGTGCAGCGTGCATGCCCAACAGGCAAGCATGGTCCAACGCAGATCGTTGGCGAAGGGATGAAAGAGGGAACGGGAAGCGGGGAAGAGGAACAAGATACCAGTCGTCCGTATAATCTGCAGATCTGACCGCGCGTGTTCTGCCCACGAATCCCGTGGGTGGTAACCGCCTCGGGGACCTGATTTACAGGTGTAACCTGCAATAACGGCTCGCGCGACCTATCGAATCCGAGAACTTAGAATTGTAGAATTTCTCGCTGTACCGATATCCGGAGAAGCTGCGAGGCATTTCGCGCATCGTGGTAACCGTGCGGTAAAAGATTCTCACTTCTCATGACTCGAACAAAAATTAAGTCTATTATTCAACTTAACGGCAAGAGAAAATTGCGCCTCTAGGAGAATGATTTTGCATATTATAACGCATAGATTCGTGCAGATCCATTGTACGGTATGGGGAATTTTTTATGTAAACTTATCTAACAGTTTGCATGCACTATGTGAAAATTATGAATAAACAAATAAATTTATATATATATA
>NW_017259231.1:468580-470895 GCF_001594045.1 Atta colombica | reverse complement strand
AGACACGTCGCCATTCATTAAAAAATAATATACGTACATATAAAGAAAAAATGGAAAGAGAAAATTCTTCTCCAGTTATTATTACGGAACAAAATAGAATTCGCGATGTTGTGTCTATATATATATATATATATATACATACATATATATACTTGACTTCGAATTTTATGCGGAATTAAAGATGCGTTCTGAAATGTACTGACTATACTGAAAATATTTAGTTTATTTTGCATGTATTATAGATTTTAGTATTGTCAGCGTTTCAGAATGCACCTTAGAAATATAACTTAATTACGATTGTTAATATTAAAATTATTTACGAAATATAAATAACATTAATATCAAAATATTTATTAAATATTCATATAAATATACAAATTTGAAAATTTTTGATCCAGTAATACAAGATTTAACTCTCTGATATCGAAATTATTAATTATTTTTAACAAAATATCTATAACGTTTATAAATTGTGTCAATTATTCTGAATTTTATCTACATTTTACATTACCATGTCATGTAATTTGTTAATAACAGTATTTATTTAGATTTGACTAATAAATAACCGTTAATGCTTTTATGCAAATTGTCATGTTCATGCCGATGTACTATAATGCAAACTGTTTTACATGCATTTTTAAGCTCACAAAACGTGTATCGAGTGTATTTCGTATGTGTTGAAACTGCAAAATTACGCACTGTAAAATTAAACGCGTAATTAAGGAGAATAATTGGTAACTATAGGCAAGCAATGTGTTGTATTTAGAAGAGTCAATTTACACAACTTTTGACACTATCTATATATATATTTCCAACAAAGTGGAAACCTCGGAAATTTTGATGTTTAACGGGACATTGTAATTACTGGCATGATGCGAAACTCGAGAAATCCGATTGACACGCAAATCTCTCGAGGCATTCCTGATGAGTGTTACGTGATTTCACGTAATATCATCATGTTGTCATGCAAGATCGAAGATGCACCCTATTAATATTCTTATCACGCAAAAACGCTCTGATGATTAAAACATTTACAATCAATTTATATTAATTTATATTAATACACATGAAAAGAACAGGTACCTTTTACTAAGGTACCTGAATATTTAATTAGATATAAATCTGAAAATAATTTTGTTAGACTATCAAAATAATTATGTAGGATGCTTAAGGTGTTTGCTAGACTGTCAAAATTTTTTGCAGTATTGTGCTCATCATGCTTGAATTTCCTACATAATTATTTTGATGATTTAACATAATTATTTTCAGATCTGTATATGCTAAATATATCTGTATTGCTAAATTTTTAGATACTTGAGAAAATTGTTCTTTTTATGTAGTAATATGTAACAACTGTTATATGTTATCTGCACTTTAGAAAAAAATCTTACAAATATTATATATTAATAACTAAAATTTAATTAAACACTAGAATTCAATTAAATTTAAATAAAATTATTATTTTCTTTAAAAAGGAAGATTTATTGCACTTTAATATTATTATAATATTTGTTCATTTTTTATTACGTTTAGCAATTTGCTAAGAAATATTTCTGAAAAAAATTTCCGCTCATAAATTGATACTGTTATAGTACTTATCACCGCGGTACCGTACGCGAGACGTCATTAAATACTATTGAAATTATACGGTAAAAAGGAAGTATCTGATTACAAAGGGACTTCATCTCTGCGATCGGGAACTTGCGTCAATAGGGTCATCGTGGATGCCTCGGTTACAGCAGAGTGTAACCTAGTTTCTATACGCTGTCAATTACAAGCAGGCGAAGTGCTTGGTTCGCAAAGCCTCAAAAGAACGCTATGTTGACCCATTTTGCATTGATTTCACTCGTATAGCTTTGAAAGGAAAGAAATACTTCTCGCCTTGGCTGCAATTACAAACGATGCGGATTGTAACCCGAACTGAAATGCTTTTTTTAACAGCATTAACTTGTTTCTTGCATCGACATTGCTTATTTTCAACATTTTTACGAATATTACACTATTACGCAAGAACGGATAGATTTGAATAACTAACTTAGTGGAGTTCTTTTCATAATTTCATAGCTAACGAGTTTCTTTTACATAAATAATTTTTTATATCTATATCTATGTATACATATAGTTTATAAATAAAAATTTAAGAAGTATATTTAAATTATTTCGTAAACTATTTAAAAACACAATTACGAGAATATAATTAGTTTTACAAAATTATAAAAATGAACAGAGTATAAATATAGATAAAGCAGAGGAATTAAAAATATCCTACGATATCTCCAACAAATTATATGACAATTTAATCTTTACAGAAACGA
>NW_017259231.1:458388-468480 GCF_001594045.1 Atta colombica | reverse complement strand
TATGTATGTATATAAAATGTATATTATTTTTAACATACTATTTTTATTACATACGTTTTTATATATTTATATATATATATACGTTTGTAAATTTTAAGTAATTTATATATTAGAAATGCGCGAAGATATTTATCTGAAAAAAATCGTGTGACTCTTTCTTTTCACGATAAACGTTTTCGTGGGGGGTTTTCACCTTGGTGCAACATATGTCTTGCGAGTGCAACGATCAGGCCTTAACCCACCGATTTCATAATTGTCGTTGAACGTTAGATTAGCTCCTTCTGTCGAGATCACCGACACCTGGCGAACCACCTGGTCATCGGTGGCTCTCGCTCGTTTAAGGAGGGGCGGTGGAACGATCTCGCGGGCCACACCGGTTTCGCTCGCATATTTGAACGGTTGATTCAGGTGGTGCCTGGGACGATCCCTGGAGCACAGATACGAAACACAGGTAGCGTGCCCCGCAGCGATAGGATCTCCCAGGACGATCCGCGCCGCGATCGGAGAAATGCGGTATACGACGGAGCAGGTGCGCGCAAAGCACTTGAGAAATCACTGCATCTTTCACTCTTCTGCTCCTCGAATCTCCTCCACCTTTTCTGTATCGCGATACATACGAAAAAAAAGTGAAATTCGAAAGGCATACGTTTTACCTCGGCCTGATCGCTTGCCGAGAATCGCTCCGCCGATCAGATGGGTTTCTCGGCACGTTGACGTAAGATCCAGATTTTCGCTGCATGTAATTTCTTAATTGTACACCTGAAGATTTCGAAGATTTAATCACGATTGAAGGTTCGCCGTAAGTGATTTCACAAGCGAACTATATCTCTTTGGAATTCAGTGAAACGTTTTCAGAGAGACATGAAAGTACAGTATATATGACACACATGTTTAAAATAGATTTTATTCTTGATGCAATATTTGTTTACTTTACAAAGTACCGGTGTCTATATAATTTTCATTGTGTCGATGTTAATATTAATAACACTAATATGATGACGGTGTGGATTTAACACCACAGGTTTTATTCTAAATTTACACCATGATGATATTGATGTAAACACAAAATCCACATGTTGGTATTAATATTGTAACAATATTAACACCAACACAGTGAGAATTATATAAACACCGCATGGGTATTAAATCCATACTAGAGATCCATACTAGAGATGTTAAATCCACATCGATATCTTTTAGAGAGTTCGTATAATACCCATATAATTTGCTGTTGCTAATTCTCATAGGATTAGTGTTATTGTCATCAAAATACCTTAATTGCGATTAATTAAACGATTCGGTTTTGTAATACGACTAATGTTATTATTAATTGCAGTTATTAAATTCATCATACTATTTGATCAGCATAAATGTCGTCCACGCTTATGGCAGACTTTCTAATTAAAATTGCAAATGCAGGGCGACGTTGTTTAAACAAAGACAGAGGAAAAGTGGGCACCCGTGATTTTTTTCATAAGTAGGACATTGCGCATTTTTTCATCCTCCAAATGTAGTTGTCGTGCGCGCAAGTGTGTTCTGGCAGATGACATCTGCGGGACTATGATATTATTTTTACTGTCATGCATACACATACGTGTGTTTATAAATTCCTATGGTAAAACGAAGTATTTTTCTCCTTCTCTTCATTGCCTCTGGTATTACATCATCTGCATAGATCTTCATTTCTAATTCCCATTTTATAAGGGAACCTTTTAAACTCAATTGGGCGACAAATTTCACCTATGTTTTAGACATTTTAAAGATCCAGCAAACGAAGAATAATGGTCCCCAAGCTCCAACGTGTTTAGTTGAAACGACTGTTGCAAAAATACTTTTCGCGTTTGGTAAGACACATATCGAATTTTCTCGATGTAAACATATGAATACATGTTTCCAGCCCACGAATTCTCATATACTTTTCTCAACTAGATTGTCGATCGAATTTACGCGTGAAATTATGGATTATTCGCGAAAGCAGAACTCTTTTAATTTTTACAGTGAAGACCGCAATTCAGTATTTTGCCTTGGGCAAATATAGTTTTCATAGTACTTCTGCAAACACTGCGGTCGTGTGCACGTTATGCGGCGATTTGAACCAGGACGCATTGTGCGCGTCACACGTATAAACACGTAACGACGGACCGGGCCACTTGCCACGAAATTGCCGGGCAACCGCGCTTTCGATCTCGCCACCCGACAACGATATGCACGATGCCACTGGTGGCTTGGAATAAAAAAAAAGAATGATGGACTGGAACTCCAAATTTCGCACCTTCCATCGCGTCGCCGCCGAAACGGTCGACATACGGGATGCGTCAAAACGTGCAATTATTCGCTTCTGGCGGAGGAGTCGATTGGCGAAACTTACTGCTGTTTCTCCTCCTGAATCGGGGGACAAATTCCCAGAAAATCGTCCCTTGCTCTGAAAACGACACGCGATGGTCGCATGAATTGGTTTCGTCAAAAAGATCTGGCATTGTTAATCATTTAAGCAGAAAATATCGTAAGCGATTATTCTTTCTATTCTTTCCTTTCGCTTCGGGACTGGAGTATCGCATTTGCCGCACGTAAGTTAAATAAAGCACAATTTCTTAAGAAGCTAATTGCCTATAATGTGAACGAATAGTAAAAAATATTAATATGGCTTTTGACAAGAATAGATTAAAAATTTGATATGAAAATGAAGATATAATATAATATATATTAATTTAATAATTTCAATTACATTACATATATCGAGATACTAAAAGGATTAAAATTAATAAATTAATAATAAGGATTAAAAGGATTTTGGTCAGGCTAATTAAAAGATCAATTAAAGGACTAATTAAGAGGATTTGGATCACATGTTTCACTAATATCGCCGGCATTTTAGTTAATTAGAATCAGTATTTTAGTTAATTAGATTTTTTCTGTTTCTGATTATTATTGTTATTATTGTAAAAAATGTATTTTTCTTACGATTAAGAAAAATATTTGCGCATGGTGATTAATTAGAAATGTTAAAGACATAAGTTATGTAAATCTAAATGCCGGCTTCTGTGTAATGCAATCGTACATTCACGACAGTTATGTCGAGCGGCAATAATTGAGTTGGTCGGGACGCGAAAGCGTTAACGAAGATATTATGCAACCGATCGTCGCTAATCGGCAAATGGTCCGAGACACCAGATGTTACTACACGTGCGTGACTGCCTTTGATTTCGATATTCATGCAACAACAGATTTTGTAGTTGTTTTCACGAATGATCTAACAAGATAGTTTATTGTTACTTACTCCCCACATTCGCCTTCCATAAATGTCTGTTTCCAATTGTCATTTTATATGACAATTAGACACGATTTAACATTACGATTGCACATTACTTTCTTTAAATTATATATATGAGAATAAAAACTTTTGGAGGAACAAGCATTAAACTTCCCTGTCATATAAATCTCGTTACGAATGAGAAACATTTTTATTACTCTCTTAAATCTAATCCAATGTTAAATTTAACCCAATTTGAATTGTTTAACTCCATTGTTTTAATATAAAGTAGCGATATATTGGGTAAGAACAGTAGTGACTTAAATTAAGTTAAATTTGACCATAGATTTAACAATGTACTTCCGATACGTATATTTATTATTCAAAGTAACAGTTTATTAAGTAGTTTAAAAGATCAGTATGTAAAATTAAAATCAAATCCGGGAAATTCACATATTCCTACACTGAAAGAAAAAATTGGCTGCTGCAGCAAATTAGATGATAAAATATGGCATAGTATTTTTTAATTGGCTGCTGCATTCAATTAAAAATGCTATGCCATATTTCAGCCAATCTTTTCTTTCAATGTAAATGTTTTATGAACGGTGCTATTTTTCTGATATAATGGGTCATAATATAGTAGGTCAAAAGTCATAAAATGTATTTTATTATAAATTACGGTGGATTAGCATCGTAATTTATGAAAAGCGTAAATGTAAAACAGGTAAATCATATATCAAATACTATTATCAGCCGAAAAAATATGAATAAATGCGCTTACCGTGATACCTGAAATATATCGAATGCAAACTACACATGGAAAACTGCAAAATGTGCTGTGGCGCAGTATCGAAAATTGCAGTACGCCCCCCTTTTTGGTATAGGTAATTATAAGGCTAATGATATACATACGCAGTAACGATATTGGTAGATTGCAGTTGGTACAACGAATTATTAGAGCGATAATCAGTATCACGAACCAGAGAAGCCGATATCCCATATCCACAATTTGTAATTAAGAATTTTATTAGCGAAGATATTATGCGGCTAATCGTCGGTAATTGGTAAATGGCCCGAAAGCCATGTGCAGTAACCATCTCCCCGAATCGATTTTAGTTGCCGTCCAGGGGTCACACCAACTGCGATATTTATTTGCATTTTTACAATGTTAATCTGACGGTGATATATATTTCGGCGAAATACTGATTCACCAAAGCGATCGTAAAATTGCAACTTCGACAATGTTAAATAAACAGACACATTATTTCGGATTGAAGAATACGTTCTATTTTACGTTGCATTAACTTACTAATTAGACACTAATTTATAAATTGCCTCTTTATGCAAATTTTCCAATAATGTGGAACGTTCTTCGTCGGATATATAGCTCATTTATATTATTAATTTTTAATACACCCCACGGAAGTGTACAGAATATGAACTATCATATTTAGGGAACTCGCATCCGCTACCCGATGACTATTAAAATCTCATAACAAGGGAAAGAGAGAAGGGATGTGTTGCATGAACGATTTATTCAAATCCGAACAAAGACGACGAGCCCAATGGGCAACATTGTGCTTGGCGTCGTGATACGATGGGGTGCGCTAAACAAAAGTCATTAGGGATAGGAAATCACTGTGCGTAACCAGTCTCCCCATATCGAAATCGCAACCCCCGGAAACATGCGCGAATAGTGTATCCATCATAAAGCTATACATGAACACGCGTGCGTCATTTACTGAACAAATTGAGACATACATACAAAGGCGGAGTTGCGATTCTTGATTGTTATAGGTCTCCTCAATCTCTCCTCGAAGGGAGACAATGAGGGAGAAGATGAGGGGAAGGACAAGCGCGTTATAGCAAACGCAATCTAATTACGGTATCGTGAGACAACGCTCTCTCTCGCCAGAGAGAGTAATTTTGTCGTAAATAAGTTTTTAAAACGATCATTAATATCGTAGTCAGTTCGTCCGATCCGCATCTTTGTTATTCCTCCCGTTTCCTCCCTTTCTTTCTGCAGTTTTCTTACATTCCAAGCGTGAAATTGGCCAACGGAAAAAAAGAGGCCACCCACACCTCGCAGAGTTTGAACGTTCTCGAGGCCCTTTTGCGAGAGGCCACCTCGACTGCGCGCGGTTCCGTCGTTGCACCATGCATATGGATCGTCGGTGCATTCACCGTGTACACACGTCACGGATAAATATGTATGAGAACGAGCGGCATCGAGATTATCCACTACTATCTCGTTTTCTTCTACGGATACGGATACGAGAATGCCTGCGCGATTTTCCCTTCGTTTGCCATTTCCCATGCTAAAATTCTACGCATTTCAATAGTCCGCATACCGTCGAGGTATCAATAATGCGTATTTACGTGTTACGACGTTACATCAATTTTCCTTATTAACGAAATTCTATAGCTATATCTGGAAGAAGAAAATAATCAGATATCAGCATAATATATAATAATATACAATAATATCTTTCTCTCTGCGCTCGCCAGATATCCAATTTATTATATTTGTCTATTCCATTTTTCTTATATTTGAATGCATTGCCGTATACGCATAGTAGTATACGGCATTTTTATATCACTGTGACATTATTTACAGTTACTTTTTAGTTATTTATTACGTATCCGTCATTTACTTTCAACATTTTTGCGGTTATTCTGGAAAATAATATATTATTTATTATTTTTATTTTATGCTGTTTGGATTCGAAAATATAAATTTGTGAAATTAATCCATTTACATTAATCTTTTTGTGTGTTGGTCACAAATTATTTATTTAATTACAACTGCTGATATAAATATTACGTTTTAAAATAAATATTTTAGTAATCGTATATAGAAACCAAGTTGGCTCTTGCAATAATTGTAAATATTTTATGCGTTTATTTATTGTCAGTAATCATACTTTTTTTTGTACAAGTAATAATTCTTTTTTTATATCTCTTATAATATTCTGTTTAGTCACGTCAAAGATAGTCATTACAGAATGAGTTCGGTGGAGTGAGTTGAGAAAGACAAAACATTGGTTTTGGGAGGATTTTAATGAGACCGTGCCAATAATTAACGTGTCGAACGCAAATGGCACTGCGTAAAACAGTGCGGTGCCATATTTGTTTTTATTAATCCTTGTTGCGAGATTTGCATTATTTCCTTTCTTCTCGCGCACTCTTCAGTCGCTATTGATGAAATCGCTAATCAACAATTTACTACCAAGTTGATTCACCGCGGACTAATATCGATGATTGGCAATAATATCGATTGTTATTCTAACTTTTAGTGGAGCTTGTATAATGCACGCATTTTCAATTTGACTAGCATACGTATAACTATCGCTCAGCTATAGTTGTCTAAAACGATAATCAGATATAAATCGAATTTTTTGGATTTTTAGATAGACATTAAACTTCTCTTTTGCATATGTATATGTATTATAATTGTTTCACAACGAATAATTGTGCAACTTTTAATTATGTGCAGCGCGATTTCATGAACATTTGCTGATATTGATTTCTCAGATATTCTTAGCAGCATCACTGAAATATTTGTGAAATATGCTGTTCGAGTAAAAACTTCAAGATGTAATGTATTTGTATTTGTATGTGCTTGCTTATTGCGTGACTCATTCCATCAAAAGTCGAAAGGAAGAAATTGGTAAGAAATTTCTGACACCGAGTATAAGAAGATATCAAAAGAGATATTCTTTCAATCTAATCGGCTCTTATTTCACACGACGCAGACTCATATTTCAGTCTTGGGATATAAAGCCAATTCAATCTCGGTAAAATTACCTGCACGGCGTTCCAAAGCCAAGAAGAGGCTTTGTAAACGAATTTTCACAGCGATAATCCCGAGTGATTCATTCCCGAACAATATTTACGATATATCGTGGCTTTCATTGATGCAGCTTACATTATTGTATAATAAAGTCATATTCATCAATGTCGTGATTGAATATCTCAGAAAGAGATACCAGAAATATCCTGTTTGAGCTTTTAATATCGAATAATTCGCGGTACATTCATTGTATGACTTATTAAAATAAAAATGTTATCGTGCAATGACCTCTTAATACAAGTCGAGCTTGTATTCTTAGCTGACAAATTTTACGAGCGCTGCTCTCAGAATAAAATTAATCTTTTACATATCTATTGATAGAATTGAAATGATATGTCTATAATTTTCTCCTTACATTCACAGTTCTTTAAGAACATTATAGAAATTTATACGAATAAAAATGCGTGTTTGCTCTAAAATATAATAATTGAGCGATATAAAAAATTTTTTAAAATAGTTTAAAGCCATGCATGAATCAATAAATTAGGCAATATTCAATTAACTGTAAAGCGAGAATCTTTGGTTTTCATAGACGGGCAAGAGTTTAAAGAGATCATCTGCTCGATATAACTACGACAAAAGCGCGATTTCCGGCTATGCATTTCTTCTCTTTTATTTTTTCGCGCACTTCGCTACCGGGGATTATAGAGTGAACGAACAAATTCCCCATCATAATTTATGATCCTATCCGGCTACGACTTTTCGGATAATCCACCGTACCGGTCGCGTCGGCATAACCTCTCGATTCCCTTTCTAAAAGTTTATATATGAACCGGGCATGTTCCCATTGTCGACAGCTACACAATTTGTGTCTTATAAGAGATACAAAGAGTTAAAAAAGTATTAAAAAATTTCCATTCTCATGCGTGTTGATATATTCTGTATTAATTTCCTGGAATGTCTATTTCAATTTCCTTCATATTATATGTGAGAATTTTAGCCTCTCTCGACTGAAAAAAAAGAATCTGATAATAGCTACCAAACATTGAGTGAAATAATTTCCATCAAATGTTGGATTAATATAACCAAAAATACAGTAATTTTACTTCCCTAAATATTTAATAAGTATTATCAAACGATTGATTATATTATTATGTTTGATAATAATTATTAAATATTTAAAAAAGTGAAGATATTTTTGGTTATATTAGCTGAATATTTAATTTAGAATTATAATACTTTACTCAATATTTGTTAATTATATTATCAGATTTTTTTTCAATATCCTGTGTTATGAAGAATATATAGTTTAATAGTAGAAATTTTTTTAAAAGAATTTTTTTTTTAATATTTCATATATTATGAAATTACTTTTGTTCTCGTGTTTCTCATATCATAAATACTCATATATTTAAATGATAAATAGATATTTAATCAAGCATTTAAATTTACATTGTTAATAAATATAGCATCGATTGATATATCCCCTAATGTGTAAATTTTACATGGAAATTTTTTTTTACTTACAGCAAATAATGCTATTACACGAAATTACGCGGTCTGTGTAAAATATGTGTAAAATGTGTGTTTATACATTTGAAATATAAAAGTATCATACATTGCTTGGGCTGAATCAGCAGATGAGAGAGAAAACTCATTATCTTTTTCTAAGGCTCACTGAGAGCTCAATTGTAAAATTCATTAGAAAATTTCAAGCAACGCTCAGTACGATCTACCTAAGCCATGATAATATTCCGTGAGAGAGCGCGTTCCGACTTTTCTTTTGACGATTACACATTTTACAACGTCGGCACATACGACCGCGTGCTTACGTATTTATCTTAATGCGATATCCCGCCGAGCTGAATCTTCTCTCTTGTGGCGCCTTGAGGCGCGTCTCGTACACGGGCGAGAAATCGCGAATTCCTTGACGGTACGTCGTATGAATCGCTTTAGCCGCAGCCTCGGCTCCGAACTTTTCGCCGTGCCGTAACTCGCGTTAGCTTTTGCCCTCGGAACGAGCGAGCTTTCCAGCAATTCCTTTCTCTCTCTCTCTCTCTCTCTCTCTCTCTCTCTCCTCTCTTTTCTTCACTTTTGCTCCCTTTTACCTCTTTCATCCCTCTAGCGGCCTCTTCCGCTTCTTTGGCTACCTGATTCCATCTCTTTCACCCTCGCTGAGCCGAGCTTCGAAGCGAATGAATTTATTCGCGCGAACAGTAGACCGGTGAATCATTTACACGAATATTGACACCTGTACATATTAGATATTATATTTGTTTCGCTTTCCTTTTTCTCCTTTTTGTTGCATTGGCAATTGATGTTTGACTTCCCGCATTCGAGGATAGGATTTGGCTTAAATATAATTTCGTTTATTCTGTCTGTATGAAAAAGATTTTTAAATCGCGTAATTTTATAAGATTATCCCGATTTTGTTACCTAAATATAATATCTATCGAGGAATATTCTGTTTTAGATAATTCGATATTTTCTCTTATATACTGAAAAAAAGATTGGCTGCTGCAGCAAATTAGGTAAAATATAGCATAGCATTTTTAATTGGCTGCAGCAGCCAATTTTTGGTTGCAGCAGTCAATTTTTAGCTGCGTTAGCCTATGTCATATCTGTAATGTTAGTATAGGATTTCAATAGAATAACGCAACCAAAAATTGGCTGCTGCCAATTAAAAATGCTATGCCATATTTTACCATCTAATTTGTTGCAGCAGCCAATCTTTTTTTTTCAGCGTATAATTTAATGACGTCTGCCTAGTTGGTTGGCCCCCCGCAGCTGCAAAAATTTTTTTTGCCGATTTTGAAAGCGCATAAATAGCGCATTATTATATAATTTATTCATTAAGATTTGGTTAAGTGGGGAGAGGGGGGGGAGCAGCTAGGCAGATGTGATTTAACATTCCTCTTTAGATATAGTTTTATTTGAGATTAAAGTAATATAATATAGATATCAAATATCAAGGGAAAGTAAATGATTGATCTAAAATTAATGATTAATGATTGATATAAAAAAAGTGTTCGATATTATGAATATATTT
>NW_017259231.1:425653-458288 GCF_001594045.1 Atta colombica | reverse complement strand
ATATATATATAAAGATAAAGTAATTCGTAAGTAGATAATTAAGAAAAATAATCCAAATGTAATGGTGAAAATGTAGATAATGCGAGTACAACTGAACGTTAATGAAAAATGTTACAACAAGATACGGCCATGAGGATTCGTATTATCGTATCAGTGATCCCGTGGCGACACTCCGGTAAATCTGATAAACTTGCCTAATTTGAATATCCGGCCGCATTATCAAAATGCGATATCAGCCGCGGCCACGGTGAGCGAGTATGCGTATCGGAACACGCTTTTAATGCATATAGATTAGATCAATTTATAATAAGCCGGTTTTACAGTGTCCTCTTATTCTCCACCGGCATAGCCTCCGATGCCGAAACCACACCATTGGCCCCGCTAAATTTCTATTTATATTTTGCGTTTATTGCCATAATGCCGCGGTATTATCAATATTTATTGGCCGCGCAGATCGAACACACAAGCTTATAGTTCGCGCGAGGATATCAATAATTTGTGAGAAAGTATGTGTGGTGAACACACACGTGGCCTAGTAATCATTGATAAAATGTCGAAAGCATTTTTTCCATATTATTGTAAAATGTGGAAACGTTGCAGATGTGCAACACTTATTTATTAAAAATATTATATTTATTAAAAATATTAGCATCGGGAAGAACTTTGATAAAATTCTATAAAAAAAAAAGTTATGATTTTGACAAAAAACTTATTTAAGATTATTTAAGATAGTTTACTTAGATATTTATTTAAATATTTAACTCTCAGCACACACAACTCTGGCAGTTCGTATCTACCCACATTCGAGTATTTGTAACCCAGCGTTTTTTTTTTTACTTGTATCTCAGACTGGGGCTCGATTTTAACAAATGTTTTTTTTAATCTATCATTTGAAAAAAAAAAGAATTTTTGAATTAGAAAGTCTAAAATGTCGTAGAAAAGGGTCGTACAAAAGATATTTAGCAATAAGTGAAAAGGGATCGGAAGAAAACGTGAAAATCGAATGAGGTTACGCTAACCCCATTGTGTATGAGGGTTAGATATTTACTTAGATTGCTTTTTAAGCAATGTTTACAATAAAATATATGTATATCACATACAAATTCAGGAAAATATATTTTAGTTTTAGATGCCTTTGATATCTATCATAAAAATGTCATCGAAAAGAGAATTCCATTATAAGCATTAAATATGGAAAACTTTTATTCACATATTATAAAGTTCTTTGTTTCATCCTTTTTTATTGCTTATCTTTTTGTACTTTATCGGATTATAAACGCACAACTTCGTTTCTTTTACCCGAGTTTATCTCTCTGTCTCTTTATCTTTCCCGCAGTATAGAATCAGTGCGATGTTCCTGGAGTTCGTGGTATTCCAATTTTCAGGGATAATGTATCTTCTCAGTTGGCTCCAGTCTTTCACGAGCAAGAACGCGAGCTTGTGCCAACTAGGAGTTCATTAACGAACTAAATTACCATATCCGTTACTTTTTTATTGTGTGACATTGCAAACATATAATATATTCTCCGATCCACGAAATCGTTCTTGATGATATTTGGCTCCTATACAATTTTCTCGACTAACGGTGGCAAACAAAAGTCAGAGATATATTTCCATGAACCGAGCGAAATGCTGGAAAAAAGCAAGTGACTGCGACTTTTTTGAATAAAGATATTTTAGATTATGCAGGTATTATTTTATACGTTAATCTCCAGCGTTAACTTGGCCTTTCTCTGAAGAAACAATAAAGTTTGCTTAATACTACATTTTACTATACCTACTACATAATCTTTATATTTAAAAAAAAAACGTAATGATTTAAATGCACAGCATAAGATTAAAATATCATAACAAAGATCGATTTTGCCACTTGTGCGATGTAAAATAAATTTACAACAGCAATTAAAATAATTTATGTAGCATACAGAGAAATGTCAATCTTTAATTCAGTCAATCATAAAAGAATACCAATATGAACATAGCCAGAATGTTATAATAACGAGGATCATTAATGCTTTTTATCATTGACAGAATGACTTGCCATTCGTTGCGAGAATTTATGTTAATGCCTTTGCGTGGTTTAAATCCGTATGTGTAATTGTGATAATAGAGCCGCCGGCCATACGTTACATTCACTCACGTCACATATGGCGGATACAACTAAACTGTTATTTTTTAATTTATGCCTTCAATTTACTAGCTCAACGAAGCTCGGCGCAGGCACCAGAATAATTAATGCTAACCCGCCGGTCGCATGGAATTATCTGCCCGATAATTTTTGTTAAAACCCACCATTAAACTATGCATATGTTGATAATCGTCGTTGCTCACGCACGTGTGCCCCTTCATTTTCCCTATCGCGTGTAATGATGCCCATTTTCACACATCTTGTCTATTACCTGCGCTACCCATTTCCCCTTTCATCGATATATAAATTCCCCTATACACCATTGTTAGAATTATTTCATTCACGGTTAGTGAATTTATTCCTACGCGTTCAACGTATTTTTTATGACAATAAGCACGTATCGTCGATCTCACGTTATTTCGCACGATAACCTTTACGTTTTTTTTTTCACCAGATTTTTTTTCTCTTCGCGATCATACGAAACTCGCTCGTAAGACTTTTAAGCCAATGGTAACGCGGTAAATTGATGGTATTATTTATAACAACCCGTCAGACTGTGCGCTTTCGTGAAGAAGATCTCGGGCCTTAGATATTTTACGTACCGCGCAAGGATTTCGGCTGACCGTGGGCGGACGTCTATATAGCGAGCGATAAATTACGGTGAACCTCATTGTTCTCGTAAACCGCATCTCTCGGCGCTGCGTTCCGGATCGCGGCCGGCACGAGAGCAGGTGTTTCTCTTCTTCAAGATCGACATACGGAAAAAAGGAGGAGCATCATCCCCGGTACTCTGAATAACTATCCCGAGATGTTGCGTATGTAAGTTCTCGTACCCTCTCGTTCCTCGAGGGCACTCGCCGCACATCCGAAACAATGGGCCTATATATCGTGCGGCACATGCGTGCGAAATCGTATTAATTTATCGCAGAGCAATTACAAGGAGCCATATATTAGGCAGTCGTGTATGAACGCAGGGCTGGCAGAGTCGCGAATTGCGGAAGGGCGAAGGTATAGACAAAGATAGATAGATAGATAGATAGAGAGAGAGAGAGAGAGAGAGAGAGAGAGAGAGGGGGGCAGAAGGAATCAGTGCAAAGAAGAGGAGGTATACGAGATAAAAAGGAATGGAAATAGAGCAACACGCGTTGGAAGAAGAAAACGAAATAGACGACGAGGAAGAACCAAGGAAGAGGGAATCGCGTGTGTGAGAGAGATAAGCAAGTTTATTTCGATTCGCGGGGGTCGCCTACAGCGACAGCGCATCTGTCGTCTTCTCCCTTTTCTCGTTCCCGAAATTCCCAGCGTGCATCCGAAGCACACTGCAAACCCTATCGTTTCGCCAGAGAATCTTCTCCGCTGTCGATGCTTCTGTTTATGAAGATAGCAGGAGAAAATTCTTTCCTCTCAAACGTTCAAGTAACTTAATCGTTTTTAATGGTGTATATAATTTCACTAGGATATGGAAACTTTTATTTCGTCACGAAAGTGAAAGGTAATCAAATTACGACGGCAATTTCTGAGCGTGAGGATATTGGCGACGATTTTTCGCGTTTTACGCACTATCGATGCCTACCGAAATCTTTTTTTTTTTCTTTTCTCCTTTTAGTCAGAGAGTGACTGGTTGGATTAAAAACCGACGGCGGGACTATTCGTTAAAGTCCATTTGAATGATAGAGATGCACGCCCCTCGACTTCATTTTTTAATAAAAGCAAACTCGTAGGCATATGTGCATACCCATGACGTGCTGTATATGACTGCGAAAAACTGCTCCTCACCGCCTCCTATAAAACGAAATTCACGCCCTGCAAGCAAAATATTTGCTCTCTATTCCACTGCTATTTTCGGCTTCGTCCTGCATAGCCCGCAAGCTGGAAATTGCCAAATATGTATTCATTTTTTTCTGGGTATCGTGCCATATGGACGATAGTACGATGATGAAGCGCGAGAGAATTTACATTGCTTGTCCATGTTACCAGTTACAGGATATACACGCATCAAGCAATACAATACCGAATCGTGTGTGAGTGTATGTGTCTCGCTATTAAAAAAGATTGCGTGGAAACGCAACGTTGTTACGGTAAATATGACCTAATTCTTCATAAAATGAGCTTCATAAAATTATGACACGAATACGCGGAATCAAAAAGTGTTTTATCCCCCTTCCTTTTAGCATAGAAAAGATACTATTTATGAGCTTTAGAAAAGTAATTTTCTGAAGAAATTTATTTTAATGTTTACGTAAGAACATTGTTATCATGGAAGAGAGATGAGAGACGAAAGTTCCTGTATTTACGGGGAAGTAAATAAGAATTTGTGACTGAATATAAGCAGCTTTCCAACTTTGAGACGTGTACCAACAGATTGAAAGTCTTTATTGCGATATACGATATTATGTGCGATTTTCCGTACGGCACAAAACGATGTGGTTCGCGTCGTTTGGGAATTTCCAAAATGATATAAGACGACCGGCCAAGCGCAGAAGCTCTTAAGACCTGAACACGTGAATACGTCGAGATATAGTTCTATCTCCCGAGAGATTGTAACGAGATGGAATTGGACTTCTCGAGATGCGATTTGCTCACGAAAAAGAGGGACACTGTGTACGCGCGTTACCATCACCAAGAAATGCAAAGCCATTTGCAGTGTTGTAAAATTGCTTCGCGATTATTGTTAAAATTGAAAGTTCTACATAGTGACCACAATGTGGCCAAAGACAATATCGGAATTTATCGAGTACGTTAATCGAATTTCTTCGAAATGTGCTATATTTTTTATAAACAGCTTACTAATCAATTTATCAAAGGTCTTATAATTATAATAAATTATAATAAAAATTATCATTAAAATAAACAAGAGTCGATTTTATAAATCTGTTTTTTTTTTTATTAAGGAAACGGAATTATAAGTAGGAATTATAAGTAGTATTGAAATTGGCTCATATTGCTGCTAAGTTTAACATTATTGTTCATTTCTATCAATAAGGATTAATTTTAATCTTGATTTAATCTTTATCTTTTTGTAATTCTTCAAATAGGAGAAAGATAATAAGTAAGTTAATCTATATTATGGTAGAAACGGATATAAGACATCTTCTAAAGAGTATAACTATATTGACTTACCGAAACACAAAAGATAAAAAAACCTGTATGAAGATATAAGCTTTTTATAAACGATGATATACATATATTTAATAAACTACTTTAGCTCTTTAACTCTTCTCGTGTGGTACTCGTAACGCCATCTCTTAGAATATGTCTATACCATTATAACACTTTATCTCTTATATTTCATTGTTACTATTTTTTCTTTCATTATTGTTATTGTTATATCATTATTATTGCCGCACAAACGATACGTTTGAAATTTGTATTATATTTATTCATTATACGCTCGACACGTAACCAAAAAACGTATTCTGCCTTCGACATTGATCTATCTGGGGTTGATTTATCTGGGGGTCTGTCACCGCGCGTGATGCCAAAGAATGAAAATCAGAAAAGGGTAATCGTTAAATTTGTTTCGTGATTTGATTGATGCGAATGTTCAATCAGCGTTGCCGCGCGTTTCGCTAATTGCTTTGATCACTCAATGTGATTCAATGCGATGAAACATGTGTAACCTATAGACCTCGGCAACAGAGCCGAGAATGTGCAGGTGGAACTGTAACGTACAATAGGATATTATCTGGAAAATCGTATGGAGCATTATACCGAATCGATACACTAATACATCATCCACGCGATAAGCTATAAATCGGAAATATATCGCGTCAAAAGTCATTTTAGTTTAACAAATTTGTAATTTAAACATAACATGTAGACTGAAAGTATATTGTGAAAAATTTTTCTTATTTTATAAATGAATATCGATCAAATACAATTGGATCTAAGACTAAGGTTACACTCGAAAAGACGTACGAGAAATGTTCATTGTAATGCATGGCGAAGCGTTTGCTTATTTATTCGAGTAAAGTATCGGGTATCGCGAGCGTATCGAAAGACGAACGTACCGAAAGCGGCTTTACGCGCTGTAGTCCGGAGCAGACTCGGGAAAAGAACTAGAAACGATTGAAAGTACCAAGTTCATTTATATCTATCGCGACGAAGCAAAGCAACTTTGGCTAAAGTACGTGTTCATGAGGGGACGGGGAATAAGAGATGGCGAGGAGAGAGAATGGTCGTGGGAGAAGAGGAGGAGGGGGAGGAGTGGTCACATGCAGTTACAACTTTGATTCTCTCTTCTCGGCTCCGTGCCACTTTCATGCTGAGAAAAGAGACGACGTTTACGAAGAACGAGAACGAAGGGCGAGAGACAAAAGGGATCGTGTTCGAGAAAGATGGAACGCACACATGAAAAAAGAAAAAGACAGAGAAAGTACGCCAAAGAAGAGAGGGAAGAGATCTAACTGGGCGGATGCGGAACTGGCGTAAGTGTTGGCGAAAGCATGCCTCTCCTACATCCATTTGTCTCGTTATAGTTTACCGATACAACGGATGAAATGAGCCGAGTGGACTTGCGTCGTCCACTCTCGAGAGTGTGTGATGACACTTTAAAACCACTTTAAAACTTTGGACCGGATTCGCACTTGCACGTGAAATGGAGAAAAGGAATAGGAGACCGGTTGCGTCAGAAAGGCAAGAGAGAGAAAAAGAGGAGAGGAAAGGAGGGAGGGGGAGAGAGAGAGAGAGACGTTTTTCGCGTTGGAAATTTATCGGGAAATAATGGGAAAACGCGTTCACTCCTTTCCTTTCTTTCTCTTTCTCTCTACATACGAAGATCATATAGGCACGCTTAATCTCTTTTGCTCTCTTTCTTTCTCCAAGACGAAATTCTCTTCAAGATAAGAGGTTGTACTTTTTCTTATATATCCTTTATACCGGACAATCCTTTGAAGTCTAAATTGACCATCGGTCGACAACCATTACCAAGATCTTTTCCCATCTTACTTTTATTTTTCTTTCTCCCAGAACTTCCTCTTGTCTTTCCGGTCGTGTCCTACGCGCTTCGCGTTGCTTGGTTTCACTCCTCGTGACGACTTTCAAAGAATCGCCGTTGAGAATTGACGATGCTACTTTACAGCCTACGTAACGTTAAACTGCGCAATAAGTTTAGGTTTATCGAGACATACAGCGTAGTTATAAAGTTGAACAAGTTATACTCGCGCTTCTAACTTGCTATATACATTACGCGTATGACATAATCAAGATAACTACTATATATACATTTATTTTTGGCAATTTATATTGCGACTATTCTGTTAAAGAATAAATATCAGAATCAAAATTAAAATGTTACAATTATTGTTACAAGATAATATAAGTAATTTTTTCAATTATTATTTTTTTTTACAATATCAGAGTTTTCTTTTATTTTGACATCGAATTCTTCTTCAGAACAATAATTTGGTTACTTTTGATCGTATCAGAAGCCAATTATACGTTTCTACTATATAGATTGTGGAACAAAGTTCGGTGTAGATGCAAAGTCGCAGTACCGTAATTGCACCGGAAATAGCACTTGATGATACGACCGCGGTTAATTAGACTTATAGAAACAAACTTTATCACTGATCCTCGATGGTAGAGGCGCACAACAATTCCAAAGTGATTATGAATCGTATTAACCGACTACAATGCACGCCTTAATGGTATTTTAACCACTGTTTTCCTCACTGCTTTACCTCATTAGAGAGCACAATGAATGTATTTGTTAGAACTAATAATGATTACTATCTACTTATAATATTTATAATACTGTCTATTTTACTTATATTTTATTTTAATACAACTTATATATTATTTTAATGTATCTATAATATTTACGCGACATATTTGTATTTGGAGACGCAAAAGATGAAATTCCATACAAATTCTTGTACAGGCTTTTATTATTCAGTTTCAAGTCAATAACTTCACTCGTAAGTTCTGGTTACCTAAAGAGACCAGGCAAACGCAATTTTTCCCTATAAACATATTTTCTCATAATAACATTAATAAATTGCATTCGTGGCGGAAGCCGAGATTCGCGGCCAATTCATTCCGAGAGTCTGCGCAGATCCCAATTTGCCAAGATGCTCGAGACACGTACGCTCGCTCAGGGGCCGTTATTTCTAATAGGAGATTTTCAAAAGTTGCATCTGCGCAACCCTCCTCGTTAGAGGGTCAGTAATTGCACGGTAACAACGTGCTAAGATGCTGTCCGCTGGAATCGACCGGACGACCCTGAGATGATGTCGGCATGAGAGAGAAGCGTGCGATAGGGTGGCGGTAAGTTAGCGGGTGGATGATGGGAGAGGGGGAGGATAGATCAAGGAGAGGAAGTGAAGAGATGGGGGCAGAACGTTATCACTGGAGATCACGCTAATCTAACGCCTTCATCCCCTGCACGATCGTGCAACCCTCGGCCTGATCCGACTTGACTTTTTGTAACGACTTCTTCTTCTACCTTCCACATTGGCCCTCTCCTCACCGCACTGTACCCTTATCCTCATCCAAAGCCTCGTTCCAACAGTAACCCAGCTTTCATTCCAATCCACAGCTAGAAGAACCCATCCCCGTAATTATCCGATAAGCGAAAGGGAACGCCCGGTTATCCGGCGGGCTGTTGATACATAGGACGATCTCCGGGTCTGTTTCCAATTACGTCGTGGGACAAGAGAAAATGACTGAATTCGTTCTCCTTGGCTTTATTTTCACATGGTTTACACGTTCTTCTGCGTTATTTCTTTCTTTCTTATTTTCTTCCTGTCTTTAGTTCAGTTAGTGCGAGTGTAGTTGGTATGTCGGCAAATGAGTTCCTTTGACAATCTATCGCGAAAGCTTTTCTGTTAAGTATATCACTACGTATTTCTATTTTATTCTTCCAAACAAACTTTTTTTTATCCATTTTCTTTTTCCATGTTTTACAACTTTTACTGTATTTAATTCAACCTAAACGAGTTTTAATTACATCTTGTTATTAATTATATGCGCATATAATAATAGAATTGAGATGTCATTCGCGTCCGCTTACATATCTTTTTTCAAATTCTTTTTAAACATAATATTATTATAATATAGATTAATATTCATAATATAGACATAACATTAAAACTGATCGTAATGAATTGATTTTGTAATATAATAGTTTAATATTTTGTCAAACTATACATCCTTTAACATTAAAAATTATTGAAACGTGAAATCGAAACAGTTAATTCTCAATAATCAGAGTTTATCTTACGCTATCAACTCTATGCAAAAAAAGTGATACGTTAATTGTATAACCAAATCATTAAAATCGATTGGCGTAATGTTAACAAATTGCTCGCTCGAAGGATCGTCGGCTAATAAATAATGTTTACGTAACAAATAGTCGTATTACGCGGTTCATGTGGGATCTTTTGCTCCCAATGAACACAATCCACACTCGAAACCCGGCCGGTACCGTCACGATGTTATCGTGATAATCGACGTTCGATAATATCCTCCAATAAATTTGCCCTGTGATAACAAAGAGGATTTATATTATTTGAATATCATTGACTATAAACGCTCGTTTCGACGATCTGTATGGAGCCAATTCGTTCCTCTTTGATATTACATCTAAATTTAAAAATCTGCCTAAAAAGGCAGATAGTATTTCACGGAATTCTTTTTATCTCAATTTTGAGAGAAATCAAATTTTTATCGTAAATAATATTGTATCTGTTTCAAATAAATAGTGCTTCTTTGAAAAATAGAAAGAGTTTATTGCGAGATAAAGATAGTAGTGTCAAATACAAAGCATCAACTGTAAGAAAGATCTTTCGGATGGGAATAGTACATGTAACGGATAATAAAAGATGTAATGCTAGTTTACACAATCCGCTGGTGTCGGAAATAAATGCGGCAGGATAATAGTTTTTTCAGTTGTAAAAACGCCGATGCCGGTCTCTTTGTGGACATTCTGGTCACATCTTGTCGCGGGAAGGGTGTACGTGCGATAGTTTAGCGACTACATCTGCGCGTATAAACTTTATGAACTGTCTTTATGATCGCATAAATGTTTCATGAACATTCGGGGTCTTTACAGTCTGTTCGTTTCGTTCTTACCATCGTCGATTTTCCGTGAGCCTAAAAATTGCTTCGAATTAGGAAACACTTATAAGATAAAGACAATCGATAATTATATGTAGTAGACAGAGAAAAATATAAGTCTGTTTAATATAAATAATTTCGTGCAGAATACGCGCTTCGCTGGAACATTTTAACGATATTTTTCGCCAATCGATCAATACGCCAACTGTAACTGCGTTTGACAAACTTTTTAATGCCTCTTAAAATATCGTCATCATTGGGCTTAATCGCGTAATAAAATGTTTTTGTCCCCTTGTTTGTCTAGGCGCTTTCCCCAGCTTTCTCGGGGTTTGCACAGGGAGAAATAAATAAATCGCTATGGCGCATCGCCAGATCTTGCTTCCTTTCGTAGCATTTTTCTCCACCCTTTTCTCTTCTCTGACTACAATTTAGTGACGAAAGGCCAAGGATGATGCTTGGTAACTTTCCTTTTTCTTTTTAGACGCAGTGATTCGCGGACTAATATCCAATTTCACCGAAGTAAATTTTATATTACTATGAAAAAACAAAGAGTCTCATATAGGATCTTCAAATTTATGAATAAATAAATATATATAATTACATCGCACAGGAGTAATTGGTTAAAATTTTTCTTGTGAAAAATTGAAATTTCCGCGGCAAAAAGCTGATATGAACGCTAAACGGCTGCAACTTTGCAAGGCGCATAGAATATTGGGTAAAACTTAAGGAAAAGCAGGAGTGGAAACAGGATATAAAATACAGTGATGTGTGCCGTTTGAAACCACGGTGGAAAAGCGCTTTTAAGAGGCACTTACTGTTTTAACTTTAATGCGCTCGTTAAACCAATGGCCGAGCCCAAACCGACGGCGATGTGTACTTTTTCGCTTTACGCATTTAGTTACAGCTTGTTACGACGAGGAATATCTTCGTTTACATGACGTTGTGAGAGGGGAAATGGCCGCGTCTCGCGAAAGCGTCCTACAAAGCAAGCTGGCTGGAGGAAATAAAATCGTAGCTTTTGCCTCGCGAAAACACTAGCACACTGCGCCAAGTGATTTTTGCCGGGATTTCGACGTTATCGAAGAGAGTTTCTCATTTGCGTTTCAAATTCTAATGACGCTATCGACCTAACTTGAGAACACTTTGCGCGAGGAACGTTATCGTTACTCCTGACAGGATTAATAAAGAAAGGCGTCCCATTTTGTACTACGATTTAACGAAAAATCTTCCTGTATACACAGGTCCCTTATTAGCTCGCGTAATTAGCATTTGACGCACTTGGAATATTAATGAAAGAATAACTAAATCTCTATTCATGTAATGCGACTTTATCAAGAAAGGATATTTACGTGTAAAATGTAATTTATTTATATTTTATATTTTATATTTTATATTTTATTTTTTTAAGATAGTTTTTAATCGAATTAAATTTGCATCCTACATAATACATTTCAAATGGATGAAATATAAGTGCCAATATGAAATTTCGCGGTTTTTGACGCGTAAATAGTACTTAAAGTAATAAGATAAAAATCACAAACAATTGGAATATACTTATTGACAAAATTAACTGAAAAAAATTTCAATTTGAATTTGAATCCTTCTATGGAAATCAAGTATAAATTACATTTTTGTTTGAGGCGAATTCAAATTCAGAGTAAAAATGTTTACAGTTAACTTTGTTGGTAAGTACATTCGAATTGTTTGCAAATTATATTTTATTGCTTTTTAAATACATTATTACTAACAATTTCGAGGCTTATATTGATGTTTTACTTATATTTGATTTATTTTTGTAGCCACAAAATTACTTTTATTTTCATGTTAATTTTAAATTAATTGTTCGAATTGATTTTATTATAGAAGTTTTGATAATAGAAAAAGAAATTTTATTATATATAAGTGAAATTAAGTTTATATCTGTCGATCAAAGCATTTTCGGCTAGAGATAAGCTAAAAAAATCAATTGTAATCGGTCTTTTGGGCAATATCCGAGCTATTGCAGTGCGGGAACAGGGAACGCGAATCGATGCGTAAACGTGGGCTTCAAAGTCGAATCAGTTTAGGTCGCCAGTCCCATCGAATGAATCGAAATCGATATTGCGCGGCCAGATCCCGTCGAGTACTGCCGATCGGTTAGCTGAAAAGAGTCACGGACGCGGAAAAACAGTTGCAATTTATTCAATGCCAAATCGCGGTGAGGCCGGGTCGACCCGTTTCGCCTACCGTTAGAGATTGGACTCTATCGGGCCATAACAATTATTAGCATTGCAACGTGGCGTGGAAGTGGCACAATAATATGCATAGAACATAGAGGGCTTACAGAATTTCCATTACATTAGCCCTCGCACGAATGCGCGGGCGCGCCAAACGATTCGGAAATAAAGCGGAATTGCATATTGGAAACTTGGTTGTCTGGCCCATCGCCAGTCGAGTGTCTCCTAATTTTGTCCTTTGGAAAAATCGACACTTTATTTGCGGCTTTCATAAGTTTATCAGTGTGACGGATCAATCTTGGGAGAACATCGGATAAAAATATTACCTGGAAAAAAAGCATGGCGTCGGTAGTAAAAACTAAAAAAATAGAATGAATATACGGTATAAAGATATAAGCAGCAAAATACCGTAAGGTATACGCAAAATCTTCCTGTATTTAGTTAATTGCAATAAACAGAAAAGTTTGTAACGTAATAATTACGTTATATTGAGTGAAATAATTGCAATCAAATATTTGATTAATATATCCAAATAGTTTTACTTTTCTAAATATTTAATAATTATTATCAAACAAATGGTTATATTATAATGTTTGATAATACTTATTAAATGTTTGAAAAAGTAAAATTATTATATTTTTTTATATTATTTTTTATATTAAAATTTATTTTTTATATTTAGTTATATTAACTGAACATTTGATTGAAATTATTTAACTCAACATTTGGTAGAGACTTTTAAAACACAAATAACTTTTACTATTTATTACAAATATCGATCGAGATCTAATATTGATTTCCGAGTATCGTTATGTATCGCCAGCAACAAGAAGTTGTACTATTCTGAAGTATTGGTGCTTAATCAATTGCAGTTGGGTTTGCACGCCCAGCGGAATTGCAAGCCGACAACAAAACGATGCGTGCAATTAGAAGGGAACCGACAAATCGTCTGCCGTGCCATTGGTTCGTCGTAAACTGGTAATTAGTCGCGTCCATTCGGTGAAAGCACTAACACGCTCCGTCACCGATTTAATTAGTCTATAACTCTTGCACCAGGATCAGGATTTGGTGCGCCGGTGTTCCTACGATAACATAAATTATTGTCGAACCAACGCACGTTATTCTGACTCATCTGACATCGAAATGACACATTTCTGTCATATGACTTCTGTCTATTCAAGGGAACACAGATTTAATTGAGCCCGCGAATCGACGTGTCACATCCATTAACGAGCATTAAAACAATTCAGAATTGCTGCATTGAAAAAAAGATTCCAATCTCTTGCAAGAAATTTCTGCGAATTTCTGCAAAATCCCAGGGAATTACGCGCGGTCAATTCGCTCGATGAAAGAAAATCGCGCGATTTCAGCGAAGTTTTAGCAGACACGGATATTTCTTTTGATTTGGAATGAAGCGAAATAAATGAAATCGTATAAAGTAACGACTAATAGAGTATTTCGAGATGAAACGTTTGAAATTCGCTGTAACAACCTTGAAATGTTATTTCAAAATCGTTTTCTCAACTATTTGCAGTTACTGATTGTGTACAATATATATAAATTTTATTTATAATCTTAGATCAGTATATGATATTCAATATTCTTGCAATTTTGGACGAGTTCGATAATCTGATCAACCTAATACTGTCAACTCCAAGACTAGATCGACTAAAGTTATGAAAATGTCCTTAAAATGTTAGCTATTTCCTGCAGATTCTCAATTACCTACAATGCTTTTCAATGAAAATCCATTTGCCGCAGGATCAGCTTTTGGGCGATGTCCAGAATATTCTAATAGCGTTTGCGGCTATCACCGCAATTGCCGTAGCTGGTATTGGCAAAATCCGATTATATCATCGATGTATTATCGATGTAAGAAAGCGAAAACAATAGGCGATATACTTTTTAGTTGTATATTCATGAATTATAATTATATAAATTGGCAAGATCTAGTAAACGCTGCGGATTCAATAATGTTATCGGATTATATAATATAATAATCGAATTAACGATCAAAATTACATATACTTCTCCTAATTAGTTTACTCTTCAAAACTGATTTATTCTCTTACTATATATATATATATATACTTTTGTTTTGAATCTTAAGATAGTAAGTATTGTAATTGAAAAACTAGAAAAATTGGATTATTATATTGAGTAATTCTTCAAAACGTTTCTTTGAGCGTTGTTAATTAAAAATAACATTTTGTAACAACTACAAATATTTCCAAGCAGACAGCGTTTAAAAACCTTCAGACATGCAAATGGAAAGGAATACTTACGGTTTATTTAGCGCAGTTTTCAAACGCGATGTATTTCAAAGCAAGCACTACTGTGCGCAATCCCGATGACTCTCATCGAGAGTTCGTCGGATGAACTCGTACAAAGTATCTATACTCGTTGGCGCCGTACAATCGGATCGGGAAGCGTAATCAAACGCGGTACTGACTTTACCTGGCATTTCTCTTCTCTCGAGAGTCTCTCTATCAGAAACTAAAGGCGGGACTGAGGGAAGAGAGAGAGGGGGGAGGGGAATCTACCATGCAACGTGATGATGTTTCCTGAAGGAAAGCAACATGAAGCAGCCCAATAGGACAGCGTGCGCGCTCTCTCGAGCCACAATTCCGTGCGAATAGTTCAACTAATCCCTTTCTCGTCGCATAGGACGCACTTATGTTCTAGTCTGCGTCTCTCTCTCTCTCTCTCTCTCTCTCTCTCTCTCTCTCTCTCTCTCTCACTCTTTCGTCTTCTCTCTTGTCTTCTCTCTATTTCTCTTTTGTCTTTCTCTCTCGGCACCTAAGTCCCTAATAGAATATCCGCGTATTCTCAAGCGGGGGTGGTTTCACATGCGCGAGGTTTCTAAACGCATGGACGTGGATCGCGCCAGATGCACACAGGTACACGCACGCGAGCGAGCTTCGGCTTCAACAAACTTTACCCGTAGAATCCGTACGAATGCGCATTGCCCAGCCGTTGTCCTTTGTCATCGCGTATGGGAGGACCGTGAAACTTCCTGCCTTCGACATACGGTAAATTTCGCCTCGACCAAGCGAGTCCGGCCGGTTTCAGAGAACGTATGAGAACCATATATGACGGTACGCCATTTCTCGTTGCTAATATCACCGCGCGAATTAGACTTTTGTTCGGACGAGCGAGTTCTACTGTCGAGGTAGGTAGCAGTTATCACGTTTTCGCGTTATTCCGAACATGTCGCGGAGAGATGTGGCGTTGTTATTACTCCATGATTTTAGTTTTCAATTCGTGAGCCTTTTCAACATGTCGTTTTCTATATATAATATTTTCTGTATTGATTTTCTTTTGTTATAAACATTTATTTACTGATGGAAAATTTATCGAAGGATTGAGGAAGCTGCATTTCGAAAAATAAAAAAAAATCAGATATTTTAAAAAATTAGATATTTTAATAGATATTTTAAGATATACAATAGTTCATTTTTAGCAGCAGATGTATTTTAAGTATTTTATAATAGAAGAAGAATTAATTAAGTATTAGTGCGATATGGTATTAATTTATCCTTTTAATTAAAATTTTAAGTAAAATTCTTTGCCTTAAAAATCAATGAAGACAAGTCTTTTAAATGACAAAGAGAGGGAAAATCTATGGAAACAGAAAGAGGGAAAGAGATATAAAATGTGGAGGGTTAGAAAGCCAAACATGCGGCTGATTGCTCAGACAACTTGGAATCCTCTGGTCTCATTGCAATAAATCCTTCATCAAGGAAAAAATTTCTTCGTACGCTCTATCATTCAACTTAATGATATCATATTTTTTTAAGTTGTTTGCACTTATTAAACGCAAATGTGATCATGTATAAATCTAATTATCGATCTTTCTAAGGCAGTTCTTATTTTTTCATCAAAAAATACTTTATGATTAAGAAACTCTGAAATTGTTATCTTCTACTTGCACATAATAATTTCAATGACATTTTACAAGTAAGGTAGATCTTGATCAGTACCTGCCATCCTTGGAGCAATCAACCTATCGGAATGTGCGACCGCAAAGCGCTTTGCGATCTTTCCGAACGACTACACGTGAAATTAGAGTGGATCCAATCAATAGAAAAACCAGCAAGACGCTCTCGCGAATGGAAGAACGTTGGAGAGCAGTTAGAAAATCAAACAGAGGTGTCGGTAAATTCCACGAATAAAATCTTTAATTTTTATTTCTTTTGCGTCCTATCGGCTTTTTCTTTCTTCCTGAAGAGAAAAAAACATACTCTTTGAAAGAATCTTTAAAAATTTCTCGTTAAAAGTTTTTGATGCATTCAAATATAACAATTGTATGTAATAATATCAGAAAAATTAATCATAAAGTAAAAAGATATGCATTTGTTAAAATATTTCATCCTGTGAAAATACAAATCTAGAAAATACAA
The DNA here is from genome assembly GCF_001594045.1 of Atta colombica. Classification (NCBI taxonomy): domain Eukaryota; kingdom Metazoa; phylum Arthropoda; class Insecta; order Hymenoptera; family Formicidae; genus Atta; species Atta colombica. The sequence goes on along the minus strand of NW_017259231.1, from coordinate 441,483 downwards.
ATATAGAAAAATAATAAAGTTTTATTATTTGATTTAAAATAAAATTTATATTTTCTATATCAATTAACAGAACAAGAGCGCAAACGTTTTTAAAGGCAAATTGATGCCAAGTTCATTATATATATCTTTTTTTCATTTGAAAGATTTAGAAAATGTTTGATATTTTGCAATTTGACGATCATATATTATATTAAATCGCAATCACTTTAATGGGTTTCACGCAACATTGTTGACGACGTGGGCCGAAACGAAATACGAAAAGTAAATATTCAATGCCATCCGTCAATGACCGATGCGAGTAATACGACGAAAGCTCGATATCAACCAATTTTTTTTTATCCCGTCTATTCGAAAATAAAAGAAAGCGTGAGAGATTACGGGGTGACGGCTGCAGTGCGGTCTGTCGGAAAGAGGATGGAGGTTTCCACGTCGACGCTTACAGTGCATCGTCCGATCAATCGGAAAACGTCCAAACTCACAATCGACCCTATGAAATATTTCATTCAGTAGGAACTTTTCCCCCCGAATTTCTCTGGCACTTTTTTCATTCTTGGCGTCATCGCGTTATATCGCGGTCCGAAATTGTAAGCTGGTTTCTGTATGTAGATTAAGATAGACGATGATGATGAAGAAAGAGGGAGAGGGAGAGGGAGAGGGAGAGAGAGAGAGAGAGAGAGAGAGAGAGAGAGAGAGATATGCTATATATAAGAGAAGATAATTGGAGAAAAGACCAAAGGAGAATCATTAACCTGCGTCCCTTTGGATAGACACAGTCAACTGGAAAATTCGAAGACCAGTCCTTTGCCCTTGTTATCACGCCAATAGCAATAAGACCGTTTCCGTATGTACATTTTGTGCCGATAAACACATGGAAATTAAATGTCTCTTTGTCAATTTTGCCTCAATTTCCTTTACTATGGCAAGAGCAGCGGTAAAATTAACCAAACGAGTTGACGTGAATGAAGACGTGATTGGCATCAGTAGTCATTAATTCTTTACTCGTTTTACATTCACTTCAATCAGCATGTACAGCATGATTTTTACATTTACTATTTTATATTAAATTTTTACATTTATTGTTTTGTATTAATTTTTGCATTCACTGTTTAAATAATCAAATATTAAATTGTTAAATTATTTTAAATTGTCGATAATTTTTTATGATTTAAAAAGAATTAATTATATCTAAACTATTATTTCTCATAGGAACTAAATTTAATGCTGCAATGAATATTGCACAGGGTTGTCACAGACTTGGAAAAGTCAGGGAAATTGAAATTGTCACAAAAAATCGAGAAAAATCAGGGGGAAATATAAAAAAGATTGGAATTTTGAATTTTATTCATAATTTCTTTAAATTGCTCCTATTCCAAATAATTTTTTAAATATATCTGACGTTTGTATCAATATATACGTATATAGTAAAATATGTTCAAATGTATATAGTCAAATACGTTCAAAACTCGTGCACTTTAAATAATTTTAAATTTAATGTTTAAAACAAATTTATTTAAACAATTTTTAAAAAATAATTACAATTTATATTTTATTCATTTTATTTGATTTTTCGTCATTTTTTCGTCATTAATTGCATTCTTTTGTCTAATTTATTTTTTGTGGCTTGAATTTTATTATGCTACTAAGCTTTTTTGCGTTTTTAATAATATAAGCTAGCTTCCTTACAATCCTTGATTCTAAATGTTAAATTTTTTACATATATTTTATAATGTTAAAAATTTTTCATTTTATATATTGGTTATAGAAATTTCTCATTTTTATGTGGAATATCTAGAAAAATCAGGGAATTTTAAAATTCATTTTCTGTGGCAACCATTTTTACTCTTTTTAGATGGTTATAATAAAATATAAATTGCATACTAGAAAAAAACAAATAATATTATTTTTGCATCTCTATATGTGTGCTGAAATTAAATAATTAAGATAGTTAACAGTGAGACTGGAATTATTCGTTAAATAATAATCCAATCTTTTTATTTTACACTCACATAGGGAACAAGCCAATCGAGAAGCCAATCCTTCTGTATTTATTTACGAGCAGAGCGGAAACCAATTGGGATGGAAATTCTGTCGCGGGTAATGTCAATCCTTCTGAAGCGTAAAATCCGAAAGAATCACAGCCCGGGTAAGATCCATTTTTTTCTCCGGTGCTGGGCTTTCCTTCCTTTATCATTATATTAGGCGAAAAAAGGGGATAGAAGCGAATGGTCCGAGCAGTGCTCGGACGGGGCTTACCTCCACCGTTCGCAAAGCCTTGCTTCATCCAGCGTATGTAAACTACATAAACTACGCTCGAGGGGTGCCCCGAAAGGCCTACCAATCTCCTTCGATTGGCCGTTCGATAGGACCTTCACAAAATTATTGAGCCTCGTGATTCGAATATCTATTTGCTACGTTTGACCGAATCACTTCTGCCTCGGTGATTTCAGCCATGCCTCGATGTTTGTATTATTTATTTAAATAAACGATTGTCCGACATATGTGGTCCTTTCGCGCGACACGCGTCCAGTCTGTTGCATTTGGCGATATAAGTCCATCGTGTAATTCTGTCCCCTGAAATTGACTAATGAACAAACGCGTTACCAGCTAGGAACTCATCAATGTTTTGTTAGTTACACCATGCAAGTAGTGTATGAAGCAATAAGTCTTTTTTATATGCAGAATATTGTTAATATCTGCAATATAATATTTTTTTATATATATTCGTACAATATAATAATTTGACGTATATATTATAAATTTTCCATTCATGTCAAGAAAAAATGAAATGAATGATAGAAAGGAATATATTTTGTGTGGTTTGAAAGATTGTAATAAATAATGCCTCTCGCATAATTTCAATCGCTCTTCGGCAACAATATGAATAAGCACATAGTGTCAGAAAAGAGGTCACGTCGAGTTGCTCTCGCAATCGTCGTTTCAGATCAATCACAGAATACGGGTAACGTAATCGGAAAGTCCTTTATATCTCTGACGAAACTAAGTTCCAAGGCAATTTGTGTCTCTCTTTGTAAAGAGTAGGTGGAGACGACGAGGGAGATGCGAAGGAATCGGTATGTGAGGGTGAGGAGGGGACAAGCTACAGCTACGACAGAAGTAGCGACTTTGCATTGCTCGAAGCTCAGTTCAGACTGCATCGCCTACTAACGTGAAGAAGGGGTCTCTTCCTTCTTTCTCCTCGTGGTCCTCATCTTGATCTTCTCCTAACACGTGGCTCACTCATTCTTTTTTCCCTCTTTTGCTTTACCTGCCCGCCTGCAAGCAAACCCCGCTCTCGTCCGCAATTCCCTCCAATTCTTTTCTCGAAACAAGTTTGTAAAACGCAATTTTCTCGTAGGTTGACAAGTCATCTAATCGCACGTTGGATGTTGCCTCTCTTCTCGTCTTCGCTTCTTCATTCTATCCACAATTGCAGTCTTCATTTCTCTCTCGCTCTTTTGCTCTTTCTTTCTCAATCAAGCGCGTGTCACTTTTTTTCTCGAGTACTAACAATTCTTTCTTCCTGCATTCACACCGACGATCATGGCAGGGCAACAGATGATTTAACAAGAAAGTTTTTTTAGAGCTTCCTTAAATACGTTGAAAATTTTCTGTATATTTGTAATTTATAAATATTCATATATACATAAAGGTATATAAAAACAAAAATGTAATAAGACAATTATAGGTGTCATACTATTATAATGTCTGCCGATAATAGTGATACGTCCGACGAACCAAAACGTAATCTATATAAATGGTTTAAATCGCTCTCAGTAATTCGTGTCGATCTCACATATTGCCGATATGAATGATTAATCGATATTCCTTGAGGTATTTGCGACCTAAGTTCCATGTTCCTTACTATCCGTTTCTACCTGATTTGCAGGGCGATCACATCGATGAAAATCGATTTTCCCCTGAATCCAACTATAATACCATCTTGGCCCGCATTTGCGCTATCGACGGTGTCTGCACGTCATTCGACGTTGAATTATACGATTAATCTCTTACCGAAAATTAGGTTAGCAGAGTGAGATCACAGCGGATACTTGGATAGTTCCGTAGTAAGGAAGATAGGAAGAGCGGTTTAACAGGAATGAATTAGCAGGAGGAAAAGCCGAAGTTTCCGAGGCTTCCGACTTATAATCTCTTCTAATTAATGATAATGTATGTCTGTTAATATTCTATCTTACACGATCTATATGTTTTTCACCTCCAAATCGCTTCATAAACTTTATAAAATTTATTTGTTCACTAAGTTTATTTTTTATGTGGTCATGACATGTGTACTGATAAGCAAAGACTATTTTTTAATGTAATTTTTTAATATTTCTGCATACAATTTTTGTAATTATATTCTAATAAAATGAATCATTTTCCAATATCCAAAGAAAAATTCCGCGATAATCGAGCTTTAAAACTCGATCAGCCGCAATTTGTATCTACAACGAAGTCAAATAATTAAAAATAAATTTCCATAAATAATAAAGAAGATTATTCAAAAAGTTTTTGGAAACGAATTTTGATGATTTTCAATATTGCAGTTTTAATTTAATCAGAAAATTGTTCTATCTCCTATTCCTCCAATCTCCTATAATCTCTTATAATCTATTGTCTTTAATGTAAAAATTACTTATTTTGTATATTTTCTTCGTGACTGATAGATCGTAGTATTGAATAGGTGTGAATATCTATGTAAATTATATTTATTCATTCTCATTCGTTACTAGAATGTCGTTAAAATCATATCAAGCATCGTAATTGATCTCTTTGGAATTGAGCTGAGCCAATTGCAAACAGGTGTAGGAAACAATGAGACTTTCTTGACGGTTAAAGAAGAAGAGTAAGTGGCAGGATGTATAAGAAGAGTAGACGGAAGGGGGCATTTCACCGATTACAGGGCGAATCTACAGTAGGATCCCTTTCATGCTCTCGTTTCGCGAACGAAGTCAAGTAACAATTCCGGGATTACGGCGCTCCCGAAATGAAATTTCATTCGCGAGTCCCCAAGGAGCCGCGCGTTTCAGGGAGAGATCTCCGCCTGTACGGCCGCCTCTTCTAGCCACCGGTTGGAACCAGTCGCCTCCAGTCTCTTCCAATTTTCTCTTCGTTTCGAGAAAAGCAGCGGGAGGTGCGCCACTAGGGAGTTTACCGGAAGGATCTCGTCGTGGGACGATATTATTCCTTATCTCCTCGTTCTCTCGCCTTTCCTCTCCCTTCTCTCTCTCTCACTCACTCACTCACGTTTTTCGGACTAGCTCTTCCTTGCAGGTGGTAAACCTCTTGTAAAGAACTTTCGCGGCACTGTCTTTAGCTTCTACTCGCTACTTCATTTCTTTTCACCGCCTTTCTCGTTCTTAAATGATTGACGCGTAATCAGCGCGAGACGCAAACAGATAATTTGCGAAGATTTTGCTTGATAGACTGGCGCGCCTAAACTCTCTTACCATTTACCAGTTTGTGTTACTTTAATATAAACGGAAACAAAATTGTAAACTGTCGAGCAACAACATCTATCGGAACAAATGTTTCGAGAGAAATCATTGGAACAGAAACATTGCAAAATACAAAGTTTTGCGATCGCGGATGTATGAAATTGAAATTTTGCGGTTCGTGAATGTGAAATCAATTATGTCGCGCGGTGGATTCAAGTACATCAATTACTAGAAAATTATTACGATGGAGTTGGTGATTCATTTTAAGAGTTAATTTATACGCGCCAATTTTGCGCTATCGACACTACTGCAGCATTAAGCGCAGGAAGCAGAAACGAATGGTCATCGCCGACAAGCGTACACTACATGAAATAGAAACGAAGTGGAAGTTAATCGCTGCCACGGCGATTTGTTCCGGGATTATTTGGACAAATCGAGATAACTGCCGTTTGTCCTATATACAAGCGTAGTAGGCGTAGTAGCTCGTTGATTAGCATGCCACGGTACCGAGATAAGCAGCCTAACCGTGACGATATAGTCAACTAACCGGTCCTGGTTCTCCTATAGAACGTTTCACACGCGATAATCTGTGTTATTACTGCAACCGCCTACGATCTTGCATAATATAGTTTGAAAGCATCGTGTATTGTGTTTGAATATACTGCAATTATTCTTACAATCGAAGGATGATAGAGTTAAATAAAAATAATGAAACAATTTCTACAAAGAGTTTATTTTCATCATTATTTAGTTTATTAATTAATTGTTACTATATAATAATATTGAAAAAATTATTTAAATATATTACAAAATTTATACTTTATATAAGAAATACATTGGTTTTTAAATAGTAATAAAAGTCATTAATTAAATCAAATTGAAACTATGAGAATATATTAATTCATTTTAATAACATAAATTATACCACCGGATTATATCGAAATTATTTTTTGAATAAAGAAAAGTAGAGATGATTTATGTTCTTGAATTATAACTTACAACTAATTTTAAAAAGCTACGAAAACTGTCGAAACTTCGTCGATACAGAGTTTAATATTTATTCTTTGAGAACGTGACTTGCTTTACGAAAAGTATACGCATGAATGCAGTTCAGAATGTGCCTATTGTAGGTCGGCCGATGCTTTAGTCCGGCGTGACGTAGATAGGAAGCGAACAATAATTGATCGAACCCCTTAAGCTCCAGCTATAAGCTCATGATCCTGTTATTCCGGATACGCATGGACGCTGATAGCAATAAACTCACCTACGTTTCGCGAAATACGTATATTCTAATCAAAGATTTGAGCGCCGAACTCCGAAGAAGAACCAATTGGAAAACGATTTTATTGGATATAGCGAAAGAAAAGAAAATATCGTATGTTTTGCGGCATCGCCTGAAATCGAGTGTGTCGTATAAACTTGTTATAATTTTAGCCACTTTTAATATGATCGTTCAATATGTTGTATAAAATCGCGTTTTTTTATTACCTTTATTATGATAGTAAAAAAATGTTATTCCAAAACACATCTTTTAAAGTAACATAAAATTTTTATTGATTTGAAAAAACCACGCAATTTCATAGTTTATATGAACGGTTGTCAAATCATCGCCCGCTTAATTTGTCATGTGTGTTTATGAAATGGACGCATATGCGCGAATACAATCGTTAGATTTTTAAAATATCATGCAGTACTGTTATTTTTGTTATAGCTCCACAGCATTTGAGTCGCATTATTGTTCGTGACATGTCGGAAACTACCGGTGACCGCGTGCACGTGCGGCGATAACCGTCGCCATTTTTTCCTCTTTCCCAAAATAGGTACAGGTGGAAAAATGGTTGCGCGAATCGCTGGAAAATGTAGAAAAACTGGGTCTCGTGATAAATCAACGATAAAGCGCCGAGTCTCCAAATATAAATTTTATCTGACTGCGGTGGCGTTGTGCACACATTTGTATCCGTGCCTATGCGTGTGCTAGGAGAAAAAGATTATAAACGCGTTACTATCCTCTACTTTGAGCATCGTCCATAGTCACCACATGGTTCGGCATTTTAGATTTAGTTGGTGGATTTTGTCGATCCGCGTGCGTAGGGAATAGATGAAAAAGAGCGAATCGATGTGTGGTGCTGTACAAAAGCATCGAATCGTCGACAATCGCTCGACCGTGAACCGAAATAGCCATTGTTATTCATTTAATCGCAGTAATTCATTTCACCCTGCAATGTAGTTGCGCCAGCAATAGTAATAATCGCAGGTAACATCATTTTTGTTGGCAGCGAAAAATTCAATTCGGTTGAACGAGATAAAAAGAATCGTATTTTTTTATTTTACCGGATGATCCATTCCAAAATTTATATTATCATTAATGATATTGATGACAATATTGTATGTGAATCCGTGTATTTAGCATTACACATAATACACGTATAACACGTTACTGTTGGTTTGAAGACGTGCTAAGTTTCTGGGATTCACAAATCATCGATTTATAGTTACCAAACAGGATGATGAGCGAATGCCTACGGGCGTAATGGGCCCGCAGCCATAAGCGCCGGGGTGCTGACAAGATTTGCATGACAGTACCCCGTCATTACGCGGGCTCGCCCAATCAAATGTCGAGCGTATACCGTTTGCTCATCGAATGTTTATTGCCCATGCCCTATGTATATACACACATAGATTTGCTTCTACGGGGACGTACACATTGCTTGGTTGCATTAATAATCCGTCACTCCGTAGAGCGATGTGGACCAAGAACACGAATAAGCATTACTTAGGATGTATCAAACGTCAAACGCGTTCCTCCGTACTTAAACAACATCAGAATTAAAAAATAGATGCAATTATAATACGCGATACTTATCGTGTAATGTTTTTCGTTTTATCGGAAAAAGATATTTAAAGATAAATTTAGTATTTTTCCAAAACAATAATTCTTTCACACGCGATGTTAACACACAAGATGTACCGAGGCGATTACTTTATCTCTTCATGTCTCTTAAATATATTTAAACTAATGGTTGTTCCATAGAGAGATTATTTATCAAAGGAAACATGACACACAGATCGAGATTGTGAAGCGCTAGTTTGAGAAACTCGATACAACAGGTCACTTTCAGAAGAAAAGAATATTAAGTGAAGGGATTATCTTGAATAGGTTAAATAGGTTATCTTGAACTGATTTTACGAACGTTCGTGGAATTTGATCTACGACAATAGATAAAATAACACATTTTTTTTTATTTGAACTTGATACTTTCCTGTTTTTCAAATCACTTTAAAGATCACATTAAATTAAATATATACAGTTAAACATGACTGCAATATTTATGTTAAGTAGAGATTTCATTATACAAAATATAATTGAGCAACATTCTTTTCTCTAAAACTTTTAGAATGAATTTCTCTGAAGAGTGAAATGTTACTCTTAAAGATTGAAAATTGAGCCACTCTTTTCAAAATTATCTTAATTTTTATTCTTTAGGATGAAATTCCAAAGTAGTTAGAGAGTTCAGATTTGTTCAAAACCGGTTAATTCAAAACTCTAAATTCTACGTAAAAATTTACATAAAATTTAATATGTGCGAAGATGAAATTCTTTCTATCAAGAAAAAATAATTCTTCTACGATTATCATTGATTGCTTGATAACACAATCGGAAGTGTATCTGCAAAATATCTACTCCTAAGTTTAGTATATAGCAGAAATATTTGGTTACATGTCGAGAAAATCATAAGACAGGGAAAGATCGCTCGCCCGCGCAGAATTGTTAGTCTCTTTAATCCTTCCTATTCAGCGAGCCGGCATCTACCACTACGCCGATGTCGTTGAGGAACAATAAATGATTATTGTCGGGGCTATTACCGCTGGTGGTGACCAGGCCCCATTGAAACTGTTCAGCGGTCAGTTTCTCTTGGCGAATGTGGCCTCGTGTGTACAAGCGGTGTGCGTATACGTGCTGCCATTATTTCTCGTATCTCGCGAGTCCATGCACAGTGCACCCCTACCGTCCACCACTCGGCCGCCATCGGTCGGCCAGGTCGGCCTTTCAACTGCTCTTCCTCCCTTCTCTTCACCGCGTCGTACCTTGCACCATCCTTGAAATACCGGCGACACGAACAAACAAACTGCATCCACTTAATTCGACGCGAGAGCCCGCACCGGAGAAGATAAAGCGATTTTTGTGACAGACGCAAGATTTATTGCTAGGCAGTAGAGTATTTTACCGGGCAAAAGAGTTTCTTATATCCCGATTTATTGGGCATAATCAGTGACAGGAATATATAAATTCCACATAGATATATTTGTGAAGTCTGTAATTATCTTATTTTCTGTATTAAAATCATTGCTCGTTGATTGTACTTCAATATTAAAATCAATATTATTTTTAGAGTACAATAATGATTTTTCTGAAACATTAAAAAAAATTTAGATAAATATAGATCTGAAAATAATTTTATTGTGTTAGACCAAAATAATTATATAGGAAACTCGAGCATGATTAGCTGCAAAAAATTTTAATATTCTAACAATTCAATTTGAACTTCCTATAATATATATAATTGTTTTGATAATCTAACAAAATTATTTTCTTTTTATGTATTAAACTAATATTTAATAAATGCTAAAAGCATAATCATTCTTTTTTTTTTGTAGAAGAAAAACTGGCAAAATTTAATCTTATTCCAAATTAGTAATGCAATTTATCCAATAAAAGATCAATAATTTTTTATATTTCTTCCAAAAGTATTATATATGTAGATAAAATAAGCAAACGATAAATAGCTATTTCAGTCACTGATGTGTGAGAGAAGCAAGGTTGGTCATCTATGTCAAGCGAGAAATAAAACAAGTTAGTCGAAGCACGTCGCACATTATGTACTCGAGTGTTTCTTCTGTCACGGAACGCCACAAAGCGACGAATAATCATGCCACGTTCAAGATCGTTATCGGCCAAACAAAATGACCCGCTTCACGCACAGCGGAAGCCGTTGATCTTGAACGGCGCGCATCACTTTTCTCTCATTGTGAGCAGCAGAACGAGGAATCACATGCATTTCTCCCTGCGATTGTTGTCTTCTTCCCGAGTACGCACTCAAGAAATAACTTCTTTCGACCATGCTTAACCAACGCGACGCGGTGGTCTGATGGAATATTACAAAGGTAAATACGTGACCCCCACATCATTTGCATTTTCATGGAACGCCGTCGTAACAACGAAGATACTTCACATATGAAAGGCGCGAATTAATTAGAATACTAAAACTCTAAACTCTAACACAGGATTGCCTATGTGACTTCGTTGATTAGTTGATGAATGTCAGTATTATTTACACTTTTATCTTTCGCCTTATAAAATTTCTTATTAGGATTGTAACACACATAGTAATCTTCAATAAGGTTATTAAAATTCTATTGGAAATGTTATGTTAATAAATTCATATATAAAAGACATAAAAGCTATGAAATAGATATTTTATTTTATTAATTATATTTTATTAATTATATAACTAATAAGATAATAATAAAACTTTGTTCGTTTTAAAAACAGTGAAAAAAAATAAACAAAATAACGAAAATTTATATTTACAGATATTTTTAGAGAGAATAATACAGAAAAATGATAATTGATTTATAAGTGTTAACACTGGTAGAGTTAATATGGTTGGTATGTTGAATTTAAAATGGAATTGTTAAGCGTTAGCATAAACGTGAGCAAATTAACACGACACTAGTTTATCCACTTTTTTAAAATCAAATCCAGTCAGAAGAACATCACATATATCTGAAAAAGAAACCTAATTAAAACGGTACTTTATAAAGGATATCCAAGCTAAACTATCTCGGAAATATTATGCATGAATTTGTCTTTTCTATATCATTGAACAAAGCAGCGCAAATATTATACATCGCATACGGGTTTTTATAAAAAATATTACAAAAAAATTTACATTTTACATATATGGTATTTTGCATAGATTACACAAATTGCATGTGTTTAAACGTTTTAAATGAGAATACCTTTCTATTTTCTGAATCTAACATTAGAGAAGTAGTAACTTTTAGATTAACTCCGTAACTCTCGAAACAAGTCATATAAATCAGTAACTTGCTTCGCGCCTGTTTACTTTAAAAGAGTACGTGTAATTAGATTTTCTTTATACCATTAGTTACTTCTGTAAGAAATAGAATCGCAGAAATATCTTTACTGACAAAAGACTTTTTATATTTTAGATCTATTAAGATTAGAAAAAAAATATATGATAAACTATTATTTTTCGTATGTTCTACTTCTAATATCTCGTTTCGTTAATAAGAATCCGTTAGTTCTATACAAGTTGAAAACGAAAGCACGAAAGAAATGAAAGAGGATGTAAACAGGTATGCCAGGCGGGTGCAATAATTACGTAACATTGCACGCGTAGATTCTCTGTATTACAATTTATAGTCCGCGCCGTAACTCGTTCAAGGAGCTAATCGCCGTCTGGATCCTTCCGGTCGATAGTAGTTACTCCGACTCCCCGTCGTGTTTTCTGCCAACACAGGTAGCTGTACCAGGGCCTCCTCGGCAGGTGATTACTTTTCACCGTTACCACGCCGTTTCTCTCGTAACCGGCGATGCATTTTCCCCGCGCGACGCGTGCAATTACTTATCCCACCGTTAGCGCCGTTAGGTACCGTCGTTGATGCGCGTTAGAGTCGCTCCGAAGATGGATCCAAGGCCCGGCGAAGGGCGGCGAAGGCGAAGGACCGACGGAAGGAAAGAGGGATGAAAGCTAAACGCAAAGATGGGAAGAGAGAGCGAGGGTAGAGAGAGCCGAAGAGCCGAGAGTTGGGCTGAAGGACGAAAGGATGGGGCCCTGTCGAAAGAAATGGAGAAAGAACGATGGGGGACGGCAAGGAGAGACGAGTCGAAGGGTAGGGGTAAACGAGGTATGGAGCGGCGGCTTCAAGACTCGATTATGTGATATAAAGTTGCCAGAGTGAGGGGTGACGAAGGAGGTCGGAGAGGGATGCACCCTCGTTGATTGAGCCGCCACCTCCAACGTGCCGTGAACACATGTGCTGGTGGCAACGCTCTGATTGGAAGCCAGATGGGCTCTTCAGCCTCTTACCTCCAAGCACAAACTCTCACCTCCTCCTTCTCTTTCTCTTCCTCTTCCTCTTTCTCTCCGGCTTCCATCTTCAGTGTCTCCTTCTTCGATATCCGAAACTCACAGTCAACCCGCGCGCAAAGTACCGCAGTAGATGACTATCCCACGTCGGTTACTAGTGTTTCATCTGGATAGATGTTTGCGATTGCCACGGCTGAGCTTAGGACGAATCGGATTTATCCACGGGAAGAAAATACTGCTCGGAGTTCGTTCGCTGCGTCCTAGTACTGATGCGATGAATGTTGATATTCGTCTGAATTTATTTTCATTAGACACATTAGTGTTTGACTTTGTATTATTGGTTTTAGTCAATGAAATCCTCTCCGAATAGATCCGGACCGTACAATCGTAGAAAGTTTTCTAAACGTTCCCATCAAAAGTTTGCGACGGCTTTCGCGAAATGGTGCCATGCTTTATTCAGGCTTTCACTTCCTTTTCTATTGCATACCGAAGTTGCGGCTATAACATCCGTTCTAACGTTCCAAGAGCTATTCAAAAAATCATTGAGAGAAGCCTACCGCTTTGCATTAACGGTGTCGTTTAAAGTTCGCAATACCACTTGGCCATTCTCACCTGATATGTCGCGATAGAATGCATATTAACGAATCGAGTCGCGGAAAATTTCCGAAAGTTCTAAAAGTGCGAAGTTTGTTTTTTCGAATACTTAAAAATATTTATAAGCGAATATAAGCGGATAGACAGTATGCGGATTTTTAATTTAAATGCTTTTAAAAACATTTTCTAAATATTTAATACTTCGTAACACATAAAATATGAAGAGAAACACAAAAACAATCAAAGAGAATTCGATTGACAATTTTGACAGTGATAAGCGAAAATAAGAGATTTCCTAATTGAGATCAACAAAAACTTATTCGCAATATTTAATCGTTTTCGATAATTGCTCGAGTTTATTTAACTTTGTAACTTGAGGACATCATTTGTGCACGACGTGCAAAGCCTATTATGTGACGAATGTCTATTATTCCACGTCTGTAAGAAATCCTTATAGCGAGTCAAGCTGGTCGTATTCTTCAAATCAGCGGGTGGCATTGCGTTCTGTCTAATGCAGTGACATCATTACGGGACACGGTTATATTCTTGTAACAAAAACTTGCCATAATTATATCGTCGCGACAGACACGTAATTACAATCGCCACAGCGCTCTATTAACATTAATAATTGATTCGTAATTCAGATACGAAATTCTCTCTCGACTTGAGCTTGTTATCCTTTATCGATCTCCAATTCAGAAGTTGGCACTGAACATCATGAAAAAAAACGCGACGTTTCTTGCGTGCATCATGGCGGTTTACGAGTGGACATAAGCGGGCTTGTTAGGACGAGTGGGCGGAAGATGGCATGAAGATTTTCACCGAGGGTTTGTAGTCGGGACACAAGGGACAGTTCACCGGCTGTAGCCGCCGGCGGTCCCCAGAGGTGGCAACCCTGTTGCAGGCCGAACCTAGCCTGCGGTCGCTGGCTTGTTAGATCCAGTTTGGGGTCGCGGGGCATCGGGGCTGAAGAGGGACAGGGGACTTTGGGAGGAGGCTGGGGTGGTGGGCGCTACTCTTCAGTAGACCGCAATCGGGTATGCAATTTACGTGGTGTCCGACCTCTACGATCCGAGCCACCGTCCCTCTCTCGTCTTCTCGAATCGGTGCTTCTCAACCCGCTTCCACTGCCTCCCCAACCCCTGTCCTTTCCCGTCCCACGCATTTCGAGGATTCGCACTCATGGGCCAAAACGAAGGGGTTGGATGCGATGCTGCCGGCTCTCTGCATTCGATACGCAACAGTGAAAACGTCGCACACGGATGGTAAATCCTGACTATAGTGCTAGCTGAAGAGAGAGAGAGGGGGGGAGGGAGGGAGAGAGAGGGAGAAAGACTAGAGTTGAAGCGGAAGAACGAAAAAGCTGTAGCTGTCGCGAACAGAAGTTTCTACATTGCTTAGGTGAGAGTTGGTTTCTTTTCTCGTCGTAGAAGGTAGCCATGATTTCACCTGGCCGGGGTCTCTATAGCCGATAACGCGCAGGAAATTGGTAACAGAACGACTGCTTGAACACGTGAACTAACAATCTGTCGATGTCAAAAAATGTTTCCGCTTCTACTTTCCTTCTTCAAAGATTCTGCGTGTAATGTCAGACGAAAGGAAACCGCTACGCACAACATTCGCAATAAATAAATGTTCGATTTCTTTCCAAAACGATCTTTCGACGATGTCATTTATTTTCACAAAGGAAAGTAAAAATAGTATAGTACATTTGTTGAAGGTAAAGAGATCGTCTTATCCATTTTGCATTTTAAGAGTCAAATTAATAATTATTGTAAATGTCGAGCAGTTACCTGTTCTACATTACTCTATTCGTTTAAACGAGTGCTAAAATCTCAGGCCGTTCGACGTGTACCAATGCAAATGTCGGGTCGAACGGCATTATCCGGCGTAACGTGCATGTTAATCAGACGAGGCTACGTTGGGCACCAGCACCGGTGGCATAATTCGCTCAATTTACAAGCATTATCGCGCTCGTTGCATTTAATCGTTGAAAATTAGGTTACGCCACCGAGCTGACGTGACCAGCGCTGTCGGCTTTTGCCGTATTAAAACTTTTTTTCACGCTTTTAAGCACCGAGCTTGTAAAAAAAATGGGAAAAAAAATAAAATCGCGCTGATTTAAAAAGCGTTACAAAAACATTTTTAGTTTGTAAGACTATAGCGATACTAATAATACCACGACGTGCTTCTGTTATAATACGATGAAAGTGGAGATCCTGCTCCCGACACGCATCTATATTTACCTGAAATATTATTACACAAATAGAGTAATACGCCATGTAAAATACATAGGTAATCCGAGTAGTCTTCTGTTAACATTTCCAAGCGTCGTTATGATCGTCGGCAACACTCAAGCAGACAGGCATCTACTTTCACCTCTATGAAATTTATGTATGGAAATATTCGTATGTGCATAACGCGACATGGAATATCGTATTCAGTAGCTGGAGGCGCAGCCAGCCTCCTGTGGCGACATTTCGTGGGAAAATAAATTTCTAGCCTAGCGAAACCACCAACGGAGTAGAGGTGCGCGCTTGAGCGACGTTTATTTTTTCCTTGCCGCTTTTCCGGCATATCTTGTACCGATTTTCGTCACATTTCGAGGCCATCATCGTTGCAAATCCAGCATTTTTGATGAAGAATTCGCGAACACGTTAAAGAAAAGCGACGAAGTTATATTTAC
>NW_017259231.1:408567-425553 GCF_001594045.1 Atta colombica | reverse complement strand
TATTATATATACATTGTTAAAAATAAAATGTTAATTTTATCTCAAAAATATATAGTGGACTTTTTGAGATATGCAAAAATATTAAAATTAACATTTTAATTTTAATTAAGTGTATATATAAAGTAATCATGATGTTTTCAATTTTGTGTGATTTTTTTTTATGTTGATAATATAATTTTTTATGTTGATAATGTGCATTAGAAAAGTATTCACAGAATCGAATTTGTATCGCTAAATTTGAACACTCGTATTAAGTACGTTATAATATACATTTTAATATTCATATACGTCACGACAAAATTTTTATAAATATATTTCTAGAAAAATTCCTATTTTTCTCGTTTTATGTGTACCGTACTGAATATTTGTAATTAATTTTGTAAAAGTTTAAAAAATTATATTCATCCATACTTAGGCGTTGATATATCTTTATTGCTATTTAATTTAGATTTGCTTACGTGGGCAATTTAGATATTATTCTAAGTTTATCTTATTGAATAGTGCAATGTAGTTACATAATTTTTTCATGAAATCTTAACATTTTGTCACCGTTTCCATCCAGAGTAGTTTTCGCATTTGTTGTCCTATCATTCAAATTTATGTTGATTTGAGTCCGCGATATCGCGTCTTTTTCTAGAACTTGGTGTAGTGGAGGGAGTTGTGGTAGTGGTGGTGGTGGTGGTGCTAGTCGATGTCGATGTCGATGTTCTATGGCATCTACTAGGGCGTCCACGCCCATGCCATGGACTCCAATAACGGGATTCCTTCGCACAGAATAGAAAACTTATTTTTTAGAAATTCATCGATAAAAGATGTTTGAATTACAATGTAAGACTTACGGATTCCTGGAACATGGCACACACCACGATCATCAAGACCAAGAACACCACTGATAGTCTCATATTGCAATCTTACGCTGCTAATGCATCAACTTGTACTGTGAATGCTTGCGTCGTAGTGACGATATTTATACTGTGTCGCTGAATAACAATTTATTTGCTAAATTGACAGTGAATAATGATACACGTCTGTTTTGTCATTTGTCGTAGTTACTCACTGTTAAGTATATTCCGTATATAACAAGAATAATGACAAAATATCAATATGTTCCACAGGCTTTTAAGTACATGTTGCTGATACGAAATAATTGTCACATGCATACATGCATGTATGCATGCGGAAATGTCGTTTGATAAGTAGATTCGAATAAATTCTGGCAATACAGGAAAAAATTATTTATAAAACTTAAAAAAGACGGACAAAGAATAATTATTTGTCATATTTAAAAATTTCTGTTTTTTTTTTTCTTTTTAATATATAAGGCTAAATTGTTATTGGTGATTATTATAGAATACGATTGAAGTTTGAACATAAATTAAATAAAAAAAAAAATATGTATATATAAAGATATATATAAAAAGACTTAAAACTATTATAAATATATAGAAAAAAATATATGGTATAGCAGTATTTACTTTAATTTAATGCGACTTGTGAATACAAATCTTATGAATACAAAAATGCTTTCTGTCCTCAACTGTAAAAAAAACTGGAATTACTTTCACTGTTATTAGATCGGAGTATTAACGAAGCATCGCGCTCTTTTTCCGCCTGTAATCGGATAATACGTCGACAATGACTATCACGGGACGTATTACGGAAGGGAATACAAGGCGGATCCAAGCCCTACATGCTCCAGAGAGGTTATACGGTAATACAACCTCCTCTCTCTCTGGCACCCTCGTCAACTCACACCACTCACACTATACCCTAACAATCGAAGCCCGTCGCTCGTTTGGTGTTTAATCCCCTCTTCCTCCCTGTTGTCGGCTGATTTGATAACGCCTGGCAGCACCTTACATGAAAGAGGACGACGGGAAAGAGGAAGAAACGGGAAGAAAAGGATTCGCACCTAGAACAGGGTTCGTGTAAAGACGTCTTTTGATTTATATCGTCGCGTCTACCGAATGACGACGAGCATCAATCATCTAAATGGAGGTATCGATGAGAGAACCATATGAACCATCGAGAGCACGTGTGCGAATTCCCCAATCCGATAGGTTAGATGAATGTGCAAAAGTAGAGATTTTTTAACGTTTTTTGATTATTACTGGATTTTTCTATTTAATTTTATAACTTTGCATTGTCATCTTGAATGAAATGTCTTTCAGAAAAACTAAAGATTTTTGTTATATAAAAATAGAAGAGGTCACTAAATTATAACTGAGATACCGCATTTATTATATGCCTTTATTCATATTTTTTTAATAATTCAGAGAAACATTTAACAAAATGATATAAAATATTAGATCAATTTTTGAACAATGAATAGTTCGGAAATATGTAGAAAGCAAGAAGAGTCTGTTTTATTATATTAAACATGAAATCCGACAGTGTGTTTACAAATTTGTTAAAATTAGATTTCAAAATTTCAGGATTGATTAAATATAATTTTTATGATCAAAAAAAAAATTTTGCGAATACTTAATCAGTGAATTTTTTTTTTTATTTATAATTTCTTATTAGAATAATTTTTAATGTATGTAAATATTTGAATTTGTACATTAATGAAAAAATAAGAAAAAAATAATTAAAACCATAATATACTTACATTACATACACATATTGTACTTATATTATACATATCACATATATAACTAAAATCAGTTATTACAACCAGTATAAAATATCTCACTTCTATGATTTCTCGGATAAATTTAATCTTTATACGGATCACGAATCAATATTAATTTCACATCTATATTTGAAGCCTTATAGCCAATCAAATTTTCAATTACGAGAGTGCAATTCCATTTCGCAATTATTTGGAAAAACAATGCAATAAATAATGTATTGAGGTCGTTAAATCTAACGAAAACATTGCAATACGTTAAAATTTATGCTAGATTAATTATACAATTCTTCGTTGTGTTTGTAGGACGATAAGAATATTACACACGTAATCACGTAAACACAAAATGTTTTAATGATGATGATTCAGAAAACGATAATAAGAGTAAAATGCTAAAAAATGCACCGATAAACACCGTAATTTTGTTTCGTAACGCAGTTTTTTTTTTTTTTACGTGTATATAGATATTTTTTTTCATTGCTTTATAGGCTTTGTTAGGTGGGCTCATGCTTTTTTCGGAAATACGCTCTGCAGGATCATCTTCCATGATCGTGTGCGGCTGGTGCACGTGCGTGATTGGCAGAAATTCATTTCGCACGATTTACATGCCGCGCGGAAATTGCGTGTCTGGTGCGCGTATGCCACGAGACCCTTTGTTTA
Source organism: Atta colombica (assembly GCF_001594045.1). Classification (NCBI taxonomy): domain Eukaryota; kingdom Metazoa; phylum Arthropoda; class Insecta; order Hymenoptera; family Formicidae; genus Atta; species Atta colombica. The sequence goes on along the minus strand of NW_017259231.1, from coordinate 422,261 downwards.
GATGGCAACGTTTGTCATCGGTTCTCTCGGCGTAGGTGAGTTGTTGTACGGCAGACAGTACGAGGGTAGCGGTGGGAGGATGACTCCAAGATAGGCGCCAGAATATTGGGCACAGATGCAAGCAGACTGTGTCAAGATTACTTACGATCTTGATAATACCCAAAAGTTACATCATGTAAATTACAAGGCTTTTGTCCCATTCTAATGAATTTCAATGTCACAACTGATTTCTTTTTTTTTTCTCGGCTATAACTAGTGTTGGGCAATATCTCTTGGTATATATCTTGATACATGTATAGAAATATATTTTGTATATCTAACCTGTATATTTGAGATACTTTCGAATATTTGTATCTGTATCTAGATTCAACTTCAAAAATACATCTTAATTAATTTTTAGATGTATTTTCAGATACATTTCCTCAGCAAAGGCATAATTCCATTATATGTATGATAACGTCTTTTGATCCATCTGACCAAATATAAATAAAAAAGACCTGAACAAATATAAATTTGATTTACAAAACTGAAAACGATTAATGTCTAGAAAGTCTTATCGTAAATTGTTTTAATACGATAATTGCAATTTCGTTTTTATTTGCCGAGTTTTCGTATCATGTTGTAGGAATGACAATGTAAGGATTAAGTATTATTAGCAGGGTTGGATAAGTTAATGTTTTTTTTTAACTGAATAAAGTTAAAGTTAATGACTTTACAAACTTAATAAAGTTAAGTTAAAAGTTGAAGGAATGAAAAATTAACTTAACGTAAGTTAAGTCAATATTGAATTAATTTAAGTTAAAAAAAAGTTAATTTTGAAAAAAAATTATTTTTAGATCAAAATGTCCTAATTTTTCTTAAAATGAGATTAAATAATTACAATATAGATTATTAAGTAAATTAAATTTTTAATTTTTTTATTCATATGTGATATAAGTATATAACACATAACAATATAACTATATAAGTTATATAACTTTAAAAAAACAGCCAGCACGTAGAGAAGATACAAGATCAGTGATTATTTTAATAAATCTTAAGCCATAAGAAATTGACCAATTACAATCGAATGCGAAAAGAATATTTGACTATAATTAGTCAATTTTTATTTTTTACTTAAGGTTAAAACACTTATTGTAGATCCGGACTAATGGCATAAAGCATAACCGCATAAACTAATCAGATGGCTGTATTAGCATCTTAAGAAATTACTTAAGATCTTAAAATATGAACAGATTAAGAATATATGCCCTTAATTATATCTTATTATTTTTCTAAGATATTTAAAAGAGATAAAAAAATTTTTAACTTAAAAAAAGTTAAAAAATTAACGTTTAAAAGTAACTTAGTTAAGTTAAAATTTAATGTATTTAAAATTAACTAAGTTAAATTAAAAGTTATTAACTTTTTAACTTTTTTTTCAACTTTTAACGTTTTAACTAGTTACTATCCAATCCTGATTATTAATGCCAAAACTTCGGTTTTTGTATACAAAAAATAGTACATGTGATACAAGGATTTTTAATTACTTTATTATTATTATATTATGATTAAATGTCTTCAAAATAATGAAATCAAAAGTAATTAATAAATTATTTAGTATATTTTTTAATATTACCATTATTATAATAAAATATAAAATATAATTTAAAGGTATCTGTATGTGTAGCTAGATATATTTTAAAATCTTACCCATAACTCATATTTATTTTAAATCGTCGGCTTAAATCTTCATTCAAAATGAATAATTATTTTTAGTGTCTTTTTTAATGTTTTCGTTTTTTATTATTATTTTTCTTTTTTCGTTACAAGCATCTACAGATAACACTACAGATTGTCAATTAATTAACAAGTATTTTTAAAAGCGATTTGTAAACAAACTTAATTAAAGAATTGTACATGAAAACTGTAAGGTAGAGAGTTTTTAATTAAATTAAATGAAGCATTATATCTAGCTAGAAAATATCACAAAAATATTTTTAAGAGATGAATATTTCTCACGTAAGCGCAGCAATTGTCCGCGCGCGTGTGTGTGTGTGTGTGTGTGTGTGTGTGTGTGTGTGTGTGTGTGTGTGTGTGTGTGTGTGTGTGTGTGTGTGTGTGTGCGCGCGCGCACCGGTTGCACTATTCGGGCCACATGCATCGAGATCCACGATGTTTGCCGATCAAACAGACTTTATAACGAGATGAGCGCGTACAGCCCTATTGACGGAAAATATTGAACGAACGTAAGCTCTCGGCATTGTCCTCGACAAAAGAGCGGCCAGTTTGTACGCGTCCAATGGAGAAACGCACCCTTCAGTAGGACGACCCTTCACGATTCTTGGATCAAACCATGAAGCAAGTTTGTTCAGGCAGTATCGAGTGTTTTTGACATCGATTCATAGAATATCAATTTAATAGTTGGAATCAACATTTGCTCGTAATTATTCGAACAAAATTTTTTTCTAAAAAAGCTCATGAATGTAATCGCGAAAATTTAGTTCTTAGATCATTTTTACTTAAATCGAAAATTATATCTGCATCTTTCAAGATATTTACTGCATTTTCAGTGACAGCAAATTTGTAATTCACTTATAACAAATCGTAGAAAAATAGAAAGGCTTGTTAAATTAACAAAAAAACAATAATTATAATAAAAAAAACAGTAACTATAATAAAAGTAAATATCGTAAATATCAACGTACATGTATATTAATGTAAGTCTCAATCAATATATGTGTATAACTGAATGAACTAACTAGTAGAATCTAACAAATATCTGATGCAATGGCGTTCGTTAGGAACGCGTGATGAACACTTGAGATAGAAATGCAAATTAATCGACGCAGTAATCGCAAGTGATCCATTCACCTATGTCCATCCTTCTCCCACCAGCACTCAAACAGTGGCCTGGTAATGGGATAGCCCCGACCACAATATACCCTTCAGTGAGGCGGAAGAGAAACAAGGAAACAGCATTACCCGGGAAACGCGTCGGTAATCCCGACCGATCCAAGAACCATCAGTATCAATAGATGTATCAGCTTCAGTGTTACCATCATCGAAGTCAAGCTCTATCAGCATTCGAGACTCTAATCAATAGTAGACATTCGAAGAATGAATCATAAAAAACAACATATAATGCTAAATTTTACATTTTAGTCCTCTGTACGTTTAATATGTCAATTTCATGTTGATATCCTGCATTATATTCATATTACAATTAGAATGACATGATAATCATAATATAAAACATGAATCGTATATTATCCCACAAATTACATTGCCCATTGAAATATACACAGTGATATCATTGACTAACGAGATGATCAGAACGAATTGGTGATCGACGAATGATTTTGTTTCGATCAGATAATTGATGCGTTATATTACTTCAATTTCACGGAAATATATGAAAGATCAATTGTTCATCCCGTGTTGATCAGGAACGGCATTAATCTCAGGATTGTGTGAATAGTCCATCCTCATGAATTTCCACGAGGCTTCGGTCAGTTAGAAGGACAGTCACTCGAGATCCAAGGATTTAGGCGTGTGATACTTGATGAAGAGGTCATTGCACTAAGTCTAACCAGTGCGTAGAGGATCGGCCGTTAGGAGCATCGTTGGTGCTCCGTTAGGCGGCTTACGAGGCAGTTACCAGACCGTTACTATGTCGATGGTGCCACTTGTCTCGAGAGTTTGCTACCTGCTTCAGCCTCACCCAGATGAATGACGCGATTTCGGTTTGGGTATTCGGTCGCACCCATCAATCGTCTGATTGATCTCAAAGTGATGACTGTGGATGCTGACAATGTTCTCCTGAATTTCGCCAGAAGTTTTTCGTAACAGTCGAGTTGGATGATTGCAACGTTAAAGATTTTTTTTTCGATATGTATGTAAAATTACGCTTTAAGATATATTTTTTCTTAGCAACAAAAACAGCATAACGGAATGCAGTACAACGAATACTTTTTAAATGCGTTTTTATAGTTATATTTTATAGTTATATTTTAATGAAAATTTGTAAAGAATATTTACTACTGATTTATAGTTGTTATCATATAGGTTTGATTTATTGCACATTAATTTTTTCTGCAATAACAAAGAATTTATAAATATTTTACCAAAAAATTTCCAAACGTATTGTGCATCGAAGATGCAAGGAAAAAGATGAGGAAATAAACGGTGCCTTAGGCTGCTGTTTCTCGTAGATAAAATAGACCAGGCCATCCGAGAGTAAGATAGATGTAGCCGGTCGAGCAATGCGAGGGATCGGCGCCAAAGAGCTCCTTAAATCACGAGTAATCATTTCTGACCAATCGACGTACAAGCTTTGAAGATCGTAGTGCGGCAATTTACTGGCGAACGGATTTCTTTCCTCCCTTCGCGGACTCAGAAAATCATCTAAGACGATTTTTCGTACGCTACTTTTTGTGATTTATTACATATATTTAGATAAACAAGCAGAGGTAGGAGAGGTAGATTGCAGAAAATTTTTAAATCTTAAATATGCTACGAGAAATTAATTAATTGAATCGATCAGTGCAGAAAGAGATGAGTCCAATTTTGTTTGAAAATAAGTTTTTCTTCTCATTAATCTTAAAATGAGTAGATACGTTTTCAGTGCAAATAGGATACTTTTTCCAAGCTTCTAAGAACTTAAAGTAGATGTTGAAAGTAAACAATAAACAGAAAGGGCACGAATGTAGGACTCGCAAGATTAAAAGTTTGAAAAAATAGAGAGGTGTACATTCTTTTAGAATGTACAATAAGAGCTTTTTGAATAGCTGAACTTAAAGAACAACCAAAAGATATATTTTAATTAAATCAATTTTTTAATTCTAGTATTTTCTAGAAATTGTTTTGTGTTAATTATCTGATACTGTTTAATATAAAGAGAGATAGTTATTTAATATAATTAAGAATATAATTTAAGATAAATAAAATATCTATAATATTATTGAATTTTTATTTTTATTTTTTTTTACTAATATTAAGAAAGGAGGATTAAGGTCCAAATTTGAAATTTAAACTCTTTATTTAATAGATAAGCTTTTAGAATCAAGAATGTTTTAGAGATATTGAATATCGTATTTATTATAATTCAAAAGTAATTTTATTAGGTTTTTCTATATGAATTAAATTAAACAATTTCTTGTTATATTAAAAAAAATATATAAATATGTCTTATCTTTTGTGACTACTTCCCTTTTAGTTACAAGTAATATAATTGATTAAATATATATATAAAATTAGGCATACATAATAAGTAAAAACATATTTTGTAATAAGTATATTCGTAACGTGAAAGAAATAAATTAACAAGATGAATGAAAATATATCGCATCCAACCACAGTGTTAGTTATATGATCGACATCATTTACTTAGGAAATTACAGTCCTTTGTCACACTGAGTAATCTACTTCGTTACGTGCGACAATGTAACTCCGTCACCGGTACCGCAGTGCGTTCTGTCCCTTTTCCTTCCGGCTACGTTACCATCGTTTAATCCATTTCGCCTGTATCTTTTTTCGAGATCACGGAACAATCTCTGTCGCGGTAAAACGATGAATCTCTCCATGCCTCGTACGATATCGGTTCCATCTCCTTCTCCTTTTACCCTTGTCTACTTTTATCCGCGTCTCCGTCTCGGTTCTCCTCTTTACCGCGAATAGTATCTCTCAACCAGAGACGATTTTTCGCCGGAAGGAACGAATCTAGCACCAACCGTGCGCTACCGCTTCGAATTTCCACAGCGCACAGTCGATCCGACTCCCACGGCGAAAATGGAAAGACGAAACTTTATTTGCGCCTATATCCAAAGACGTCGCCAAGATTCGAAATCCTGACGTAAAAATCCGCATACTTACGATCGACTATACAGTGTGTTCAATTAGTCTTTGATATTATCAAATATAACTGTAGCCAACGATGCTAATACATCGGAAATAATCAAATTCCGAATAATTAGTTTATAAAATTATTCTTTATTTTGACAAAAATTGAATAATTAAATTATAAAATATTTTAAATTTATGGGGCATTCTAAATTATTAATTATATAACTCAAGATTTATCTTTATAGTTAAGAATTAAGTTATTCATATCCTATTTCTTTTTTTCGAAATTCTTACTAGAAGCACCAGGTTATTATTTATAAGTTATTATAACATTTGTATTTTCATATAATTAAAAAAAAATTTTTTTAAATACAAAATCTTACAAATGCTGTTTAAAGATATTAAAGTATAAAGATATTAAAGTCAAAATAAATAGATATAAAAATCACTTAATTTTTATGTATTGATAAAAATGATGAAAATTAACTATTAAGTATGAATGACTCGCTATGTGTATTAAGAATTAATTGTAGTTGATAAAATTTTAAATGGAAACCGTCAAAAATAAATCGTACTTTTTTTTAATAACTTATACAGATAACCAGTTACTCGCCTTCAGATTCAGATAGAAAATTGGTGATCTCGACTTTTTTTTTTATACCATTGATTTGGCTTTTCGGTTACATCAAGGTAATGGATTCGGCAAAGCTATCATGGACGATATTATGACGGCGGCTTAAAATAAGCAGAAAGTTGGACCGACTAAAGCAGAAGTATTGTAATTATGCTAATAGCCTCAGCGTTCAAACGGCCTGTGATGTGGTCTAGTGCCGGATTCGTTCAGGTCGGTCGATCAAACCAACTTTTCCTTCTACTTATTAATATTACCTGGCCCGCAATCATCTCCTTTCCTCATTTTCTTTCGCCTCTCTTTCTACCCCGATCTCTAGCTGTCTTTATCTTTGGTTCTTTTTTTTTACCCTCTTCAATATATCTTACCGCACAATTCTCGAAGTAAAAATCTTCAGCATTCCTTCATTACTTATGGCTCGGCCGCAAAGTTACTGTCGATAGAAAGTAAGGAGTTCGTCAAGAGAGTCGACAGAGGAAGACAGAGGAGACGAGATACACATGACGAAAGATAGACATTGAATTTCTTTCACTGAAATGTAAATCTTGTGTTTAACCAATGTAAAGATTAAAAGTTCTTTTGAATGATTACGTAAGACAAGTCCTAGAAAAAAATTTTACTTAATTATTTATTTTTGTATGTATCATTGATATAGAAAAATGGAATTCTTTTCAAGAAAAAATTATTTTTTAATCAATATTAAGTGAAAATCAACTGAGAAATATTCAATACAAATAAAGTTCATCTTCGGTGAGTTTTAATATCAAATAATATTTTTGTGCGAATTTTATAATTTCCAATTTAAGCGAACGTGACGATTATTTATAGGTCTTGAAGCACAGTTCTAAACTGAAGCTGAATTACATAATATTACAAATTAAATCGACATTTAATTACATTACTCATGTTAATGAGTATCTTTAAAACACTAAAGAATTTATTGCAAAGAATTTATTGTAAAGAATTTATTGCAAAAAATATTATCTTGTTCAGGATTCGAAATACAAACGTGGTTTTTCCTGATTTCGTACGAGTGTCTTCCTAATTCAATCATCGAGACATGTGGTAATTAATCGCAGTAATCAGTATATGTTTAGAAGAATATTCTCACAAGGAATTCTTCAAAATGTTTTAAACATGCTCATTAGCATAAGTAATCGTTTGTCAATTTAATTTGTTATATAATCCATCTTCAACTGTATTTTGACCGACACTCTCGAACTCCGATGTACAATCTGCCAAAAATCCGTTGAATTCCTTGAAGTTTGATGAAGTCCAATGAAATCCGGTAAAGTCCGATCAATTTCGGTGAAATCCTATGAAGTCCGGCAAAGTCCATCGAAGTCCGTGGCAATCCGTAAAGTCCGATGAAGTCGGAAGTCCAGGTGTACACCTATTTTTTAAATGGTTATCCCTCGTTTAAGACAACAAATCGGCTCGCAGTTTGCTTGATTGAACATTAATAAAGTAAAATACGCAAAAATATTATTAGGTGCTAATTGTAAGACTCTTGACTGAAAGTGATTTTTTTTATTTATTTGTATTCAATTTTTAATGCTTGCGGGATTCGTGATTGAGTAAACTATAATACAGTGCCTTGTATACAACAAACGCACATACAGATTAAGTCTTTGAGAGCGATATATCATTAGGGACTGTTTGCGAGAAATGTTGCAATATTAACGAACACACATTGCAGCGAATGTAACTACGACTGCAACGGCAAAGCCACAGTCGGCACAGTAAACAACCGACGTAACGCCGTATTTATTTACTGTATTACTTACATTGCATTGCATACTCCCGCCTTCCCGTTATTCCTGTTACTCTACTCTACATACCTATTCGCTCATTAATAGTACCGCAGAGTTACTTTTAGATCTCAAATTTGCGTAAACTTACATTCAAGTGTGCGTAAACTTTTGAATAATATACGAACATTATTTTATAAATAACGACAAATATTTAAATTTTGTTATTATACAATAAATAAAAGAAATGCAATTATTATAATTTTACAAAATATATTATGCCGGCAATCATATTCTACATTGCAGATAGTAATATCGTCAATTATAAAATTATATGATGTCTATATATAACAAAAAACAGTTGAAAGTATATTGTAGTTAATATTAATTTTTTGCAATGTAGAATAAAAAAGAAATAGATTTATTTATATTTTTGCCATCATCTTTATTAATGACTTTCTGGCAAATATATGCAAAGGGAATTATAGAAAGAAGTACGAATAAAAAGAATAATTATGGTTTCTGATTTGATTATTAATGGTTATTAATGATTATTAATGGTTTTATCGATGAAATAATATCTCGTAACTTTCACTTTGTTTGTCTGTCGCAATTTTAATCATGGCATAAATAAACGACAAGTTATTTTCAACGCTCAGAATATTATAAACAACGGATAGTTCCTATCTGCGTCTCGATGAATCTCTATATATCGATATATTCAAGAACTTGCAAAGAACGAAATATCGTTGCAGTCTTGTGTCTCCGTTGAGGCTCTGAGGGAGGATATTATCTAAAGCCAGTCTGCAACCGTCTATCGAGCCGTACGTCTCGCTCAGTACTCCATCGAATCGCACGGATCTCCAGACGGCGCGGAGTAAGACGGGGGGGAGGTAAGGTCGGATCGGATGGGGGTGATCGGTGGAGTAAGTAGAGGAAAGAAGTCTGGATCCAAAGGAATATTTATCGAGTGGATATTGAAATTGATGGTCGCTACCTCAGACATGCTAATCCGACGAGCGAACGGATTTCTGATAACGCCCGGCGACGGGCAAGAAATAACAGAAGGGTAATTCAAATCGAAGACGCGCCGCCGGCGAGATTACTTATGAGGTTTACTTATGAGGCACCGTGGAAAAACGCCGTTCCGCGCTTCTATACTTCTCTCTCTCTCTCTCTCTCTCTCTCTCTCTCTCTCTCTCTCTCTCTCTCTCTCTCGCGCGCGCGCGCGCGCGCGTAATCTCTAAGGGAAAGACATGCTGCCGAAATCAGGAATCCGCCGCGAGCAGACGAGTTGTCGAGACGAATGTCACAAGATGCGCGACGAGAGTTTGTCAAAAGGATATAAAATATGAATTTTAGTCGCAGACACACACAATTGGGACCGGCGAATACGATGAATGATTTTTTTTCGAATAATGCGGAATTTATTATACATCACATTCATTTTTAGATGACAATATAAATTTTTGTCTTAACTGTGCATGAAAAGAACAGTTTTGAAGTATTCAAAAATTTACTTGGATACAGATCTGAGAACAATTTTTTTATTGGATTATCAAAATAACTATGTAGGATTCAAACTAGTTGCTAAAATATCAAAACTTTTTGCAGCACTGTTTATCATGATTGAATTTTGTGCACATAATTATTTTGATAGTCCAATAAAATTATTTCTACACTGAAAAATCCATTTAGTTGAATCAATTAATTTCTTGTTTGGATATAGGTAAACAAATCCTTGATTGATGAAATAAAATAATTTAGTTGAAGCCAAACATTTGGTTATTGTAAACAACTTTATCAAAAACAAGTAAAATGTTACAATAATCAGAATCTTTGCTTCAACTAAATTATTCTATTGATATAACTAAATGGGTTTTTCAGTACAGATCCACAATCTAAATTTTTAGATACAGCAAAATTATTCTTTCCATGTTTGGTAATATACATATATTATATCGATATATTTTGATAGGAGCGGAGTTTCTACCAAAGAAAATCTCTTGATGATGACGATAACGTTATTTCTAGGTTTGCGATGCAATGGGATTATCTCATTAAAAGTACATAACAACCGTTCATTTAGTCGCAGATAGATATTATAATATTCAGAATGTTTTTTTTATCAAGAAAGCGGGAGAAAACGTGACGCGAGTCCAGTTTGCCTTTTCGCAAAAGAATAATATTTCCGTGTAGCTATTACATTTACCGGAATAGAGAAGCGCGCATTGTGGCAACCGGCAACATCCGATTAACGCGAAGACGGTGGGCAACGAGAGGCAGCAAAAAAGGTTATAAAAATTCAATTAACTTCGCAATTTTAATTAATTCTATATTTATATGACGTGATAAACAGAAACTGCCCCCCACGCGGCAGTTTCGTTTAATTCCCGCTATTGTGCGATGGCACCGGCTGCGGTGCGCAAACTTGATTTTCACGCGGCACGCTTCATTCTTCCCTTTCCGTTTTCGCCGCTGATTCCAATTGCCATTTGCTCGTTTGCAAGAGATAAAAACAAGAGATAAAGACACCGAGAAGAGAGTGGCATCTTTCCTTGCCATTTGTAATTCCAGTTTTTATCTTATCTCACAAAGTTCATACATTATTGTCGAGGAAATTGAAAATTACTGAAATTAGATATACATAAACATGATTAAGAACGCAGTATCTAAAAAAATTGCATAATATTAATAGACCAAAATTGTACAATTGATATAATGCCTAATATTGAGATCGCGTATGAAATATCTAAAAGATCCAAATGTAAAAAAATTCTGAGAGAAAGACGAAACGGAATCTTGTTAGCCCATGTTTTTACAGGATGAAATTCCAACGTCACTTGAAAGTTTTGTCGACCGTAAATACTGCGTGCACGGGTACGGATTTAAATTCGGCAAAAAAATTTTAGAACGCGTGGTAGGGGTCGGTGGCCAAGGTTTGAGTTGCGCTCGCCGGTGCGAACGGAGTTTCGTTGGCTGGTTGCAGGGTTGGCTGGTTAATTTCACACTTCCATGATTATATAGGCGAGATGGAGAACATTTATATTCGCGCGCGGAGAGCCGAGGGTGTCTGATTGGGTCCGATATTCAGGGAATAAAAAAGTTCGAAGCACCACGGAGCAACGCTGCACTCACTCGTTGCTCGCCTCTTCTCACACTCTCGTTCTTTCTCTCTTTTCATCGTTTCTCTTCTCACCAGCTGGTTGTCCCTGTTCCGCGTCGTTCGACCCCCGAACTCCCTCGCGAAAGCGTATGGATATCCAGGAACGTATAGACGTAATGCCGCCGTTCGCCGAATCGAAATGTTCGATCATACGCGAGATTGGCTCATTCTTTACCTTCTTGCGGCGTTCTATTTTTCGTGAGGCCAATGAAAATAGATGTGTACGAGCAATACTTCAATCGTTGAAAAAAATGAATAAAACGCATCTCTTAGAAGTTACGAAAGTTAATTTGCAACCTTTCCAAAGTTTCTAAACAGATATACCTAATTTAAGTGGATGACTGTTATCATTTAACTCTTGTGGAAAGAATTGTCTTTTGGATAAAATTTACAAGTATAAAATTGATATTGATATATTGTTATTCCTTGTTAATTGCTATAATTGATGATCATTGTTTTTAATAATTTGTGATTTTTATTAGATAAGCAGTGTTTTTAATAAAATTATTTCATCTAACAAATTTTAATTGCTTGAATGGCAATAAAAAGTTTATTAATTAAGTATATTTAAGTATATTTAAGTATATTAATTAAGTATATTTAAGTATATTTAAGTATATTAATTAAGTATATTTAAGTATATTTAAGTATATTTGGGTAAGTTAATGTTTTTTTTAATTAATAAAATGGCTTTACAAAATTAATAAAATTAAGTTAAAAATTGGAGGAATAAAAAATTAACTTAACGTAAGTTAAATTAATATTGAATTAACGTAAATTAATAAAAAAGTTAATAAAAAATAATTTTTAAAAGATTGCGAATATATATAATACGCCCTTATTATATCTTATTATTTTTCTAAGATATTTATTTATTAAAAGAGATTATTGAAAGAGATAAAAAAAATTTTTAACTTAAAAAAAAGTTAAAAAGTTGATTTAACGTTTAAAAGTAACTTAAGTTAAAATTAATAAGTTGTAGTAAGTTAAATTAAAATTTAATGCATTTAAAATTAACTAAGTTAAGTTAAAAGTTATATTAACTTTTTAATTTTTTTTTTTAACTTTTAACGTTTTAACTAATTATTACCTAACCCTGGTATTTAATTACTCTAATTCGATAAACAGTCAAACATTTTCAATATTGACGCTACATTATTATCTTAAAATTATTATCTTAAAATAACATTTGTAAAGATTATAATTATATTTGCTAATAGTTTCAATAGAAAATATGCAACATAACTGTAAATGTACTTATTGTATTGTTTTCATTTAAAAAATAATGAAATACAACTTTTTATAGCATTGTCTTAAGGTGCATTCTATTTTTTTTAGACATTTAATAAAATTTTTTTTTTTTATATTAACGCTGAGGTTATTCCCGTTCACGAGTGCAATAGTCTGTAATCGCGAAAATTTGGAAAAGAGATTCAGTGGACCATTGTAGAACGAATAGTGGTTGGGGATGAGAGAGAGAGGAGAAGGTGAGAGCGAATGGGGTGGTAATCTGTAGCAAAAATGCGACTCGCGCGGGACTCGTTTCGAACGGTCAGGTTACGCTGGCCGCTTTTAGTGTGAAATGAATGCTTGTAATTACGAAGGGGTCGCAAGGTGGCAGAGAGGGGAAGGGTCAGGCAACCAGAGGTAATAGGTAGGAGCGTTGGTGAAACTGGTCAGGATGGAAGCAACGGAACGGTTCACTAAAGCACACTCCGGTCCACAATGATAGACTGTACCAGCCGCTTGATCGGTTAGTTCATCGGTGTTGGTTCGGCATAGTTCGGCACAGTATGTTATCTCATCCTATCATAATGTCCACTAATTGTAATAGCCATCCTCTGTCAACCATCCATCGTGTCGAAGATAAAGGGGCAGGCGAAGCGAGATGTACATAGCCTTACAACTAATATGTGAACGCTCACTGTTATATCTGGGATCAGAAAATTTCTAAATAACAGAGAGAGTTAGGAAAAGGTTCGATTGATAGCCGAAATTTCGAAAATTTTTTGATCGATCTTTGGCCCTCCGTAACGAAATAAATACAATGATGCATTTTACTAGATCTGTGAAGCTAGCACAACGTTCTTATTAATATAAAAAAAAATAATGTCACTTCTAATAGCACTTTTCATAATTCTACAGACATACATACAAATGGAAAAGTTTCGCATTTAAAAAAAAATCAAATACGAAAATATAACCTGCTAATTTCGTGAATCTTCTCTCATGATTTTCCTCTAAAGTACAAGAAAATTAAATATTAGCACTTTTAGCAACGGTTCCTGATAGTTCTAAAGATCTACTAATACATGCATTTTGA
>NW_017259231.1:384240-408467 GCF_001594045.1 Atta colombica | reverse complement strand
TATATATATATATATATATATAGAAAACAGCCTGAAACACAGAATAATTATTATTATCTATTAGCTCAAATACAGATATTTGAATTACTGAATTTTATTCTTTAATCTTTTAATTTATCTAGATATACATATAGGAGAACTGGGGACGTAATGGGCATATGGATTAAACAAATTTTAAACATACTAAAAATAAATAAATACTATAATATAATATTCTTTAGAAGGTATACTACAAGAAAAATATAAGTTTTACTGCAAAATAGGACAAAATTGGTATTTTATTGAAAGCGTGTTTTAACCTCATTATGCTATTTATACGAAGCATAATGGAATATCGCATAAAGTCTTTTTCAAAAATTAATGTTGAACATTTCTTTAAAAAATGATTTATAATTAGAACTCACTTAATATAAGGAATTCATTATTGCATTTTTAATAATTTTGTTATTAATAATATTTTTGTTGATGCATCATATATATTTTTGTTATTGAAACAAATGAAAATTAAAATTTTTTATAATATCCTAGATTATAATATTCGGTACAATAATTTCATCATATTTATAAAACATCACGTGTATATTTTATTCGTAGTATGAAGAGAAAAAAATAAACGTATTTTAGTGTCCCATTATGCTTTAAAGTGTATAAATTTAAACAAAATATCACAGATAATCAATATATATATGTAGTGTTTACTTACAATAGATACTTTACTAATTGTAAATGCCAAGAAAAGATCGTTTAATAACATAAATATATTGACAGTAATGAAAACCAGAATTTTATTATTGCTTTCTTTATATAAATATATCAGAAAGATCGCAAACTCAGTCGCGGAAGGTTAGTGCATTAAATTATTATCGTTGTATGTATAAGTATAGAATTATCGAACATTATAGAAATCTTATTATCAAATAAATACAAGGAAGTGTCTCTTTCTTTTTTCGTATAACACGCAAGTTTTGTTCCGCATATGTGAAAGTATTCGTTCACATTCTGTGAATAAATATTCCAACTTCGAGTGACGGCTGGCAATGGCTGGTGTCGATCGTACGATGAATTGATACCTTCATAAAAGACCAATAGCTAGCACGAAGCCTACACATGTATCTATCGTTTCTCGTATACTATGAATTGCTGTGAAGTGAAGAGGAGGGATGGGGAGAGGGGACCAACATCTATCATCATATTGCAACATCATCCGCCACATAAAGCCTCTCGTCATGTCCTTTTCAAAGTCGACACAAAATCTGCGCTGTTACGCAGATGCCCGACGTGTACAGATTTTATTAAAGGCGCAATCATATTTGCGCGACAGCGAGCCGGAGTCATGTCGCAATATCTCCTCAATACGATAGTATATTCTACAGTAATTGCAGACATCGCAACGTACGATACACATAGAGATCATGTCAATGTAGTTATGTGAAATAATATTATGCAGATAAACCGTGACAAAAAATGAAATTCTGATTACTGAAGGGGTTGCAAAAAGATACAAACAAATTTTTTTAGCCTCGCTTATTATGACAATTTTGTTTACTAATATTTTTACAATGAACTGATACGAGAAATATTACAGCGAAATAATTAGATCTTTCATTCAGTTAAACTCATGTTTTATTTCCCGACTTCGCAACATGATATTCCCGGACGAAACATTTCCCCGCAATCGACTCGCGGCTACATTAATTTAGTGATTCAGGGTAATATATTTCGGAGTTTGCCACCTGAAACAGCTTTATACGCCAGATTTAATTAATAATCTAGATTAGATATATGACTCGTGTTATATACGCGGCGAAGCGTTCTTAGTTAGCAGATTTGGCCTCGACTGTAATTTCGCCAGTAATTGGACCGATACGGAAAACTTGCTTCTCCATCTAATCGGTTGCCGATCACGAAACTTGTGCTACGTAACTATATAAATATACATTAAATGCTTGTTATAACATAATTACTGTTTATAAAGCATATTACTTTATTAAATTAACTATTTCTGATAAAACATTTGGATTTAATTTTAACATTTTTATAAAATTTGATTAGATTTAAAAAATTAAAACTGATAGAAAATAAATATTCTAAAAGAGCAATTTTTTGTCATTTTTTCATGGATATCGATTAGATATTTATTTTTAATGAACAATACAGAGATAATAATGTAAGATAATAGAAGGTAAAATTTTGCGAGAATTAAAAATTATTTCGATTGTTTCTACCTTGTTCCACTTTTAAATAAAACGTGTAAATAAAACGCTATCATTATTCATAGGAATTCATTAGCTATGTTGGGAATAATTACGATTGTCAAGTCGAGACATAACGAGATCTCAGACGAGCATAATTATGGCTATCAGATTCGGAGCTAATAGCTCTGCATCACCCCAAGCGCGGAGTATTGTTGCCATCTCCCTCATTGCCTCGGGGCTCTCTGCGTAATTACCATTACCCACAAACCGATAGCTACCGTGCTTATCATATTCTGTGGCAATAACAGCGTTGATACAGCTAGTACTCCGTGATTGCATTCGATTCGATTTGGTGTCCCGCGTGATCGGAAATAGTTTAGAAAAACTAGAAGAGAAACCGAGTAGAGAACTAGATTGGTATATCCGGTAAAAGCAATGTGAAATTTATCACAAAACACACTTTAATATAATTTTGATATTTGAAAATTATTACTTGTCAAATAACTATTCATTAAACAATAAGAATTTACTGGCTTGGCTATTACTTTTATTTCTTATTGTTGATTTATTAATTTTTTAACTCTTAAGTTATATAATACGTATACGTATTAGTGAGAATAATGGAAGGTATTATAATTTAGAAAATAAAACAAAATAATAGTGAAGAAATAAATAAAATATATTTCTGAAAGTTTTAAGAAGTCAAGAAATCACGAAAAGATGATATCGGTGCAGCAAGAAATGTTATTATTATATTTTATATGTAATTGTTACGTAACTAAAATATGTTAATTAGTGAGGAAAAATAAATCAAAATCAGACTCGTCAAATTTTAAGACGAAACTAGCGTTAATAAATTTTCTGCTTACTTTCGTAGCGTCATCACTTTATTACCCGTGTCTAACCGTGCTGCGTATTTACTTCTCGCTTAATATTCTATGCTTTCATGAGACGAGAGACCGCTTTACAACCGCCGCGAAGTACCGTATAATGCAGTTTTAAGCCGCGACTTGCGAACCCCGGGGACCAATGATAAACTGCCAACAATAATAACGCTTTATACACGATGCCGTTGAATATATGCTGGAAAATGCATTATTATCCTATGCATGATTCTTAGACTAAAGTAAAAATATGTTGTATATACATACAATTGTATTGATTTAAATTTTATTAATAATAATTTTTATAAATTTTCGCGATTTTTATAAATAATCTTTATGTTACATACAATATTATTTATTTCATTCTTTTACATTTAACAAGATTATGAATCTCTTTCTATTTTAATTGACATGACAATATTGCTGCATAATATTATCAGAGACATGATATAAAAAAATTCCAGAGAAATATATCGTTTTCCCTTTAGCGTCTTTTAAGGCGCAAATTGCAATTCTCTGAAAAACATTAGCCGTAAGTACGAAGGAGATTGGTTTTTTAAAGAAATTTACAATCCGCCGGGATGGCGTCTAAAACCGTTTGCTCGGTCCTGTTTCAACGTGGATACTGAAAGAAGAGTTCCTCGGAGAGGAACAGGGAGATGCGATAAACAAAGAAGAAATGAGAGGAAAGAAAGGAAAAATAGGAGGACATTTGTCGCGACGACAAGCTGAACGAAGGCAAGATGGGCGAAAGGCTGAATGAAGACAGAAAGGAAAAAAATTAATTTCGAATAGTCGCCGCTGCGTCAGACAAAACTCTGATTCGATCTACTCCGTGCAGGGATGATAGAAGCGAACGAATATACTCGAAAATCCTATGGTAGGTATATGCAGAGAATGAAATGAAGGCGGAAACCTCGTAAGCCCCTTACATTGGCGCAATGCGTATCGGTTACGAATCAATATTTAATCAACGCGTAACGCATTTCTGTGTACGCCGTATATCTCTTTAAGCCTGTCTCATCCCCGTGATTCCTTGTTTTGTATGTTAATTTAATCGAGAGATGAATGCGAGATGCGTGACAAATTAACTGATGATATCTCTATATTTGTGATCAGTCCAAAAGTACAGAATATTTCACAGAGTAGAAAACAAAGAGAATCAGAACAGAAAAAAGTTTTACAATAAACGCGAAATGCAGACGTAATTCAATTAAAGCAGGTAAAGGAAAAAAATCTTATCACATAATTAAGCTTGATGTTTCTTCAACTATCAAATTGGCCTCTTATTCTCGTCATTCACCCTTTTCCGATTTCGTCTTTTCATTTAATCTTTGCCAACTCCTGCGAGATACGATTTCATTCTCTCTCTCTCTCTCTCTCTCTCTCTCTCTCTCTCTCTCTCTGTCTGTCTGTCTGTCTGTCTGTCTGTCTGTCTCTCTGTCTCTTTCTCTTCCTCTGTAACATTCTCTATCGCGTGGGAACCAAACATGAACTCTTGTCACGAACACGTGCGCGCGCCGCAACACGGCCCGCCGGAAATGACGTAATAATTAATGGACTCGTATCAATTAGCGGGCGCCTACGCGCGCTCGCCAGTCGCTAGTTTTAAATCGGTTCATGCGATGCCGCAAATCTCTGGGTCTCACGTCTCTTCCTCCCCTTTCTCGCGTACGAGCTGCACCTATTAATTACAAGAGGGTCCATCAATTTGGCACATTAACGTATTGCCGATGCAGATGTCGCGCTAAACCGCGTCGCCATATGCAGCGAAAAATGCCGCTTTGTACGTGGTCGTGCGGCAATTTTTGAAATTTCCCTGGAGCAAAAGTGATTATTATCGGCATTTAATATCGCGCGCTCGGCATCAATGACCTCGTGTCCTCAAATGCAAACTTTGAACGGTCATTTAGCTTAAAATTATTAGCGATATATTCTCAGGCCATGTCCCCATGGGGACATTTTTCAAATTTCCTCGTAGCAGTATATACGTGCGCATATGTCACGATTATAATTCACGCGATACGACACGATCGAGTGACAAAACAGCGTGCCAAAAACGAAGGTGGAAGAGCGAAACCAAAACGTTACGTCGCAGCTGGCACGTGAGCGGATACCGTCGCCATTATTTATAGGGTTTACGGGATTTGGTCCACCGCAAAGGCAACGGCGCCAGAAGCTGCGCCCTTGAGGACCACGGCTCGCAAATCGAGGGTGTTGCCAAGTGGAAACTGAGAAGATGTTACTGTTTGCTATCTCACCACGAAGACCCAGTCCTCTGGAGCATACGTTTGGTTATATTGTTGGCCCGTGGTTGCATTCTCTGGTCGCATCATCCTGCCCCTTAAACAATGAGTTCCATATACCAAGTTCTCTCGGGAAGTTAACGACTGCCTGCTTAGTATAATGCGAGCATCAAGAAGCACTATAACTCGAAAGTACACGGATATATATTGATCGTGCGACATAATATCATGGAAATGGGAAAGTGCTTGTAACTTCATGTAAAACCAAAACTATTTTTATGTCAATTGAAATATTCAAATAGAACATTCAAGTTAGTTATTAATTATTTTCAAAAATATAGAATTAGTTATCAATTCTTTCTAAAAATGTGAATTTTTTTATTGGGCGAATTCACTTGTCGCACATAATGTTATTCTAATATTTTTCTCTTTTTTAAATAAAATAAAATTTTTAATAAATTTATTTCAATACTTTTTGATATAGTTATGTATCTAAAATATTATATATATAAAATGAAACGAATATAAAATTCAGTATTGAACAATAAAAGGAGAACAGATAAACTTTGTTTCAAACACGATATTCAACGTAAATTCCCAGACGACGACCAATTTGCAGAAATAAAGTTCGGGCGGCCATTGTTTGCCGAATCTCGCACACGCGGAAATACCAGCAAGATCCTCTCATGCTTTTTCCGCTCCATACATCTTACAGGAGTGCGCCTAGTGTCGTACCTTTACCTTTCCTTTGGACCCTTCGAGATGGAAACCCTTCTCCGTTTGACGTATCTCGTTTAAGCTTGAAATCCGCTTGTTTATACAAACTAAGGTATACCGACGGCGAGAGAAATGGAAATAGCAACAGGGAGAAACGGAGGAGAAGACAAACGCTAGGGAAAAATTTTTCTATAGACGCTTCATACAATTTCATCCCTAACCGACAAACTTTTCTTTTTAGCCCGACAAGCTTCTTATTGCGAGAGACAATTCCAACAACTGACGTTCTTTCCCAACCTGCGTGCTAGTCTACTTTTATTTTCTTCTTTTCCCTTGTAGCTTGCACTTTATCTAGCTCCTGTTTTCTTAGTTTTCTTTTTCACACTTTTCTCGTGTGTGTGATCTACGAGCGATCCTCTTAGACTTTCGCATCTCACTCTCGCTCTCACTTTTTGAGGTGGTGATCTCAAGATCAATCCTCGTAAATCATAGATTTTGATGAATACTTCTCTAGAATACGTTGTATTTGTTATAACAATGTACACTTCGCATCGTTACATTCTTATGTGCTAATATAATAAGAGAAAAGAATTCCATTCTTTAAATTCTTTGGAGTAAAATTTTACTTTAAAGAGTACACACACACACACACACACACACACACACACGCACATATATTTTTAATTTTTATGAAATTTTACTTTGATTGAAAATTCCTTTTCAATTACTTTTTTCAAGAGTGGCAAAAGTTTTTCACTCTAAAGAGTGAGATTTCATGCTGTAAACAAACATTTAATAACTTTATTTTGTTGCTTTCACATTATTAGATTGCCATGAAAGCTTTTGGATGAGTCTATGATTTCAACTTTTTGCGTTGAGCATGCACTGACCTGTGCACCAAGTTTGTTTTACGAGACATTCAGAAGTACATAGCAGTCGATTTGCATTTATATTAGTGCTCGTCGAAGCGTGAGTCTTAGACTATTGTTCGTTCCAACCCCGTCAATTTGAGCAGTACCCGTGACCTCCTGGGCCAGAGCATCCCTCGAAAACTTTAAGCTCTCCCGAGACTCCGTGTGTTTAATCGCATGGAATGAGCACTCAAAACTATGAGTATACCCTACTGTTGCACCAAAGCGCAGCATCCGATCCGCGGGGATTAAAAGTCGATCGTCCAACACGCGAGTTTCGATAGGGCTTGTGTTAATATGCCAGCTGACACACACCCGTGACGCCTTCTGCATCTCATAAATAATTCGATCTGGTAGCAATAAATGAGCCTGAGAAACCATCCATGAAATAGGTTCAGTCGTGTCAGGCGACTAGTGTCTAAATTCTTGATGCGAAGCGAGCTTAATTTTCTAAAGGGAAATT
Source organism: Atta colombica (assembly GCF_001594045.1). Lineage (NCBI taxonomy): Eukaryota > Metazoa > Arthropoda > Insecta > Hymenoptera > Formicidae > Atta > Atta colombica. The sequence goes on along the minus strand of NW_017259231.1, from coordinate 401,051 downwards.
GACACCTGATTTATGAAACATTTTATTATCCCGAGTATATCTATCGTATTTTGAAATGAAATTTTTATTGCATATTTGGGTCTTTTTTGAACTCATTCTTATATTAAATTCGTTGTTAACAATTATAATATTTAGTAATAATGTTTAGTAATATTTGTTTCATTATACAGAACATATTAATTTGAGTAATACTTATTCATATTATTGAATTGTTCGGAAAGTTCGTGCCGATGTTGAAGGAAAATTGAAACGCAGAAAATTTAAATTTTAGTATACATTTATTAAATTATATAGGTTAGTCGGCATGAACTTTCCGGACAACTCAATATTTTTATATGCCACTCTTATTTATATATTTGATATAATATTTCTGTTTAATTGTTATGTCAGTTTTAATTTTACAAAGATATTACTGATCGAGATTATTTAATCACGGAAAGAACGATTTTGCTGGATAGGAGTATCTAAACATTTAGCTGGATACAGGTAAAGGAAAAGAAGAAAAATAATTTTATTTCGATTATCAAAATAATTAATTGTTTATTATCTATTGTATATATCTATTATAAGATGGTTAAATTAGTTGCTAGAATGTGAAAATTACAGCATTGTTATTAAACATTCTACATAATTATTTTGATGATTCAACAAAATTCTTTTCAAATCTGTATCCAGCTAAGTTTTTAGATATTTTTAGTAAAATTGTTCTTTCCATGTATAATTTTTATCGATAATTATTCGCTTAAAGTTTGGCAATCTCGATGGCAAATCTCAGTGGCAAAAATATATACTTGAAATGAAGGAAATAGATAGAATCTGTTTATTGAATTTCACCGTCAGATTCTATAAACGGGCAATACAATAATATTCGTGACAATCAGGCTTAAGTTCATTGACACGAGCGCGAAACTATATGTCGGTCGAACGAATTAATTGGTCTAATTATTGAGACCGATTATAAACTCAAAATATACATTCGTTGTTCTCATCAGCGAGTCGAAATAAATGCCAAACGTGATCACAATTATTTTCACCGGAAACTTTCGCGAGAAATTTCTAGTAAGTGCAAGAAGAATTTCTTTCGCATTTTTCAAGAATCAACAAAATACTTCTAATTAAGCAGTCCTCGAAAATTGAGTGAATTACTTTAGAACGGAGGCAAAATATATAGGACGTTCAAATTAAATTTAAACGTAGCTTTATTCAAGTTTTAATTTCCCGTAAAACATCTCGAAATTTTCTGTACATCGTACATTTATTGCTTCGTAAATTATACGAACTCTTGCGATTGCGCTTATTGCCTAATTAAGGGCGCGTGAAAATGATCCTTTTTTTCGCTTATCAGATCGCAGATATACGAGACGGCTCATTAATTATGCCATGCAACGGCATGGTCGCGTACTGTACGTCGGCCTCGGGTGGAAATGGGATAGCATTTTTCTTTCGGGTTTATCTAGCATCACAAAATTCGTCATGAATGAAGCCAGACGATTTAATTTCGCGGTTTGGTTTCTGCGATTAGCGCGACAGCCGCGCGATTGCACATGTACATATACATATATCGTACCGCGCGAGAAACACTCACCGGCGTGCACGCTCTATGAAGTTTTACTTTCCGCGCGCCGCACAGATGTGAAGGAAAAATCCTATCTGCTTTTATGAATATTCAGTTGCGATAAATAAAATTATGCAGCCTGCTCGTCTAACTCGTGGGCTGCCCGGCCGATTGCGTCTCGCGAGGCTCTTTGTATGCAAGTTGCAGAGTCCACGAAAGTAAGCACGATAAAATTAACGTGTCCTCGATTACGGATAAACTAAGAAATACGAAAAACTTCGAGTAAGTATGAGCCAAATCTATGAGCGTGTTTGTTAAATTCTGTTTTGTTAAAGCCGGAGCGTATCAGTGAATAGAAAAAGTGAATGCAACAGTGTTGTTTGCTTATTTTCGCGATGTTGTCGAAATGTTTAGAAATAAATATTTATCTCTTGAATGATAATGTAATGTTATTTACATAAATAAATAGTAATAGAATAATTATCATTGTGAATAAACAAATATATTTCATAAATAGAATTCCTAGCAAACGCATAAAGAGCACATCTACATAGATATAAATGCGGAATAATTACTTGCGTCGATAAATTCGCAACATCTACATTGTGCTCTACTTACGATTGCAAATGAGAACAATCTAAGAACTTTGCGTCTCTCTATTTTTTTTTAATGAGACTTAAAAAGTATTAAAAAAATATTTTCGTTCTAAGTTAATTTTAGTAAATTGCGAAAGAGAAGAAAGAAAGAAATGCGTAAGGAGTTGAATAAGAAAGGTAGTTAAAATAAGTATCTTTTTATAGAAACAAGTAATAAATGATTATGTTCAAAGAAAGTCCACTGCACAGACAATCGCATAACGATTTATTTCTTTGCCGTTTTTCCAAGAGTTTTACTACAATCGAATACGTGTTCTCGAGGTATTATAGTCATGATCATTCGCTTGGCGTACATAATTTAATTGATGTGTTGAAAGCATATTCAAGAAGTCGACGTAGTCATCTGGCGACGCGAACAGATATTAATTTAGGTAGCATAAGTGAGGTACATACCGCGAGCTAGGTGTTACGTAATATTTAAGCTGAGTGCTCGAGGCCCGCTTTTATATACGGGGAGGGAAATGTGCGGCGTGCTAAGCTTGTCCACGGCCAACCCCTCGCTGCAACCACCTGAATTAATCGTGGCGCCTTGCGAAAATAATTATTGCTCGTCCCTTGCGTCGCGTGTACGACGCGATAATTAACGTTTACACGTCGCATCGCTCTTTTAAGTGTTCAAGGCGCACATTCCTCCCAGGGAGAGTTAACAATAACGTCGCCTCGAACAAAGTCACCGAGGCTATTTTGTTATTCATTTTTTCTTTCTTTTTCTACATGTTTCAGCGAAATGTAATTTATTGTCGCAGATTTGCTTTGAGAAAAATAACTTTATTTATTACTTGTTTCCATAAAGAAAATACTTATTCCTTCGGTATAAATTTTAACTTTAGCAATAGAGATCTCTGGGAAATAGAGTAAATTTTTTATTCTGCATTTTATTTTGCATTATATAAAAATCTGATAAATTCTTGTATATTTCTCAAAGCTTTAAAAGTCCAGTTGCACTTTTCTTGTTTTGTACAGATTTTAATTTATCTATTATACTAAATTCATAATTAAAAAATATTGATAGTTTTTTAAAACCTCAGTTACCAATATAATTTCTATCCTCTTTTTTACCCTACTTTTATCGTTACTTTCATCTCCACCTCTACATCCAGCTCCAGTTTTTAGATTCTGCTCTCATTTGCAATTAAAACTGCACAACTTCGTTTAAACGCGTAGCAAACGTATCAAACGGATGTTTCGGTCGGTCGCAGTTTACTTGGATCGCCGTAACGAAGCACCAAGTAAGTGCAATTCACTTCAGGTGACGGAGCGTGCTTAGAATTCGACCACACTTGGCCAACTCCAATCCGGTTTGCTAAATTCCGAGATTTTTGACCTCTCGGGTCAACGACACCCGCTGTTCGTCGAACGGTTCGATTTCGTGATTTAGTTCGAATCCTACCACATCCTCATCCCCTTTTGCTCTCGCCTACCTTGACTAATCTAGGTTTCCGTAACGCTCGGCGAAAGACGGCTGGAGACTGTCGCAGCCTCTTTCGGCTGCGGATCACGTCTTGACCGCACCTCGTCCCATCGAATCGAATCCCGGAGCCAACCAGTTGGACCCGGTGACTATCGTAGCGTAAAGGAGCCTGATTGTCCGTATTGTCCGGCCGTGTTAAGTTATGGAGATCTCTAATGCTAACCGAGTCGTTTTTAGCCTTAGCTTTATGAGGAACGTCAATCACAAAATCCTCTTCCCGATGATACATCTCGTCCGAAGACATGGCTTCGTAAAGCACGTCACGTAATAAAAACGAGATGATACATGTTCTCAGCGAAAGAAAAAGATTTTGCCCTCAGTATGTCAATAAAGCTCGACGTGCTGAAAATTAATTTTTTTCCTTTCATCTCGATAATTTTTATGCTAAAATTTATTCATGAATAGTTCACTAGACGGATAGTTTATATTTTGTGTTTAGTGAGAATATTAGTAACATACTCTTTAAATTTCTTGGAGTCCACTCACTCCTGGAGTTAAAATACTGTTAAAAAAGAGTTAAAAAAGAGAGAAAATTTCCACTCTTGACTAGGAATAGTAGATTTTTCACTTTTTTTGAACTGAGATTACTTTCCTTTGAAATGAATCTCACTCTAAAAAAAGTGAAAATCTGCCAAGAGTCTCTTCAAGAGTGCAAATTTTTCACTCTTTTTCAATAGCGGTATTTTGATTCTTTTGGAGTGAAATTTCACTCCAAGAAATTTAAAAAGTACATTTTTAGGAAAATTTCACAGACTTTTTATCTAAAAAGTTCAGATATTTGTTAATTATACGATATATATTCAGAGTACAACAATATTTTTACTGCGAAAGGAAATGTTCTCGTTCGTATCTTATTCTTTTTTATCTTCTATTCTATTTTCCTTTTAACTTTGTTAGCAATGTTTTGCGTAGTGTCGAGTATTCAAAGAGCATTGTTACGGCCACATAAATTACTTTTATCTGGAATTGCGCGCAGTAGTTATCCGCAGCAGTATGAGAAAATAAAGCAACGAGTTATAGATTTGCAAAAGAGCTCGCATTAAATGACATTAGTCTAGGAGTAATGCTGAGTTAGCGATTGACTCGTGTCGACCAGATAGAAGACAGGACGTTTTCAGTCCTCGTTAGCACTCTCCTACGCCTGGTTTGCGCTCTCTCTTCCGCTTCCAGGCACATCCACTTCACTCACAGTGCGGAGGCACCGTGCCGAACAATCGTCTCGTAATTCTTCCCAATCAACCGATTGTCGAAGCTAAAACTATTGTGTCTTTCTACGAGCGTACCGGAGAGGTTGAGGGCTCGAAAGCATTCCCTTAACTGGCATATAACCCTGCCATCACCCCCTCGGACTGCCCCCGTCTGTCCGTTGACGTTGTCGTCATCCCGATGGCGACAGTCGGTAAAACGTTCCGGTCCTCACTGAGTGCGGTCAATCGACCGGCAACGACGACCATTGTGTCTCTTCGAAAGGCGTTAAAAGACGCGTTTACGTTTCGTCATTGTGGCCCTGACACTGCCTCTTGCGATTTAGTACGTTTAAGGGAATTCAACGAGATCTCAGGGTCTGTAAAGCTGACGGTCGATTAAAGGAACGACGGAATGACTTCTTATCGCGATTACGATTTAATGCTTAATCATTAATGATTCATAAGATGTCAAGTGCGACATAGCTTTCTTTCCGACAAATTTTTCCCATGATATGAATTGGCGCAAATTATGATCTATGTGACGTCTTATATATAAAATCAAATCATATCCTCTTGTATTAACTATGACGACATTAAGACTTCAATTTGAAAGTTCATTTATGGAACGATAAAACTATAACTGACGTTATCATTATGAAAATAATGGCGCGGTCGCACTTACTTGGTGTCTTTTTAACAGCGACGCATTTTCCACGGCGTTACTTGGTAACCATAGATCCTTGCTATTCGCGACGTAGCCGCGATGCACGCGCTGAAAGTAATGCCCACCTGATTCTTTCGCTCGGGAAGCGACGTACATTCTCGTAGCAGTTTCCCCGAAACGGGTCATAGACGTGTCCGCAATATCCTCGCGTATATATAAAGTCAACTTGAGAAGCGAGATAACGCAGATCCATTGCAGGAAGGAAGGAAGGAAGGAAAGAAGAAAGGAAGGAAGGAAGAAAAGAAGGAAAAAAGAAAGCACGGCGGTGGCAACGGCGTGGGTGAACTAATGATATCCATCGATATTAAAGTCGAGTGACGCCGCGCCACTTACGCGAGGTCATCTGCATTTAAATGAAATCTCACGGGGGATACGGTGACTCCGTTGCTGGTTGGCCCGACTATTTTCCACGTTTACAGAAACTTTTGGCGGCTGCGTTATCGATCGTATTCGCACTCACAAACGCTTCCAAATGTGCGAATCCGTTCTCTCATCGCGACAAAAATCGATTTCGATTCGACATACCGCTGGTATGGCTTACCCAAAATTAAACAATGACACGCAAAAATGATATTTCTAATATTTAATATCTAATATTTAAAATATATATGTTTTCTCGCTAATTTACTCTCTAAGTTTCTTAGAGTGAAATCTTACTTTAAAAGAGTCCAAAATATTATCCCTATTGAAAGAGTGAAAAATTTTGCAAAAAAAAGTGGAAATCTGCCATTCTTGAATAAGATTTCCACCTTTTTTTTAAGTGAGATTTCATTTCAAGAAATGTAGAGAATATTTTACCGGAAAATCCAAGCACAGCAAATATTGTTATTTGTGTTAAAAAGAAAGAAAACCAAGATATTGTCAAAAACATTAAAATAGATTTCATATAATAACTTTTACCAATTTATATCAAGCAAAAACACAAAAGTGTAACACAAAATTGCACACTGAAAAAAAAATATAGTCAATTTTAATAAATATTTAGTTGAATATTGCCAACTAAATATTTATTACATATATTTATTTGATATAAAAAATGTTAATTTGATTTAACAATCATTTTTTTTATTGAACAAATATTTACTTACTGTAAATAAATGTTTAGTTGGCAGTATTGAACTAAATATTTATTAAAATTAACTATATTTTTTTCTCAGTGCAAGATTTTTTTTATTTGACTGGGTAAAGAAATTTAACAAAATAAATGAGATCCTGTGGTCACTAAGCATTAATTTAATAAACTTGGTCTGGAGAAATAAAGGTTGCCGATATCGCGAAATTCAAGTTGGATGCATCGGAAATAACCGGCAACGAGGAACTGCCATTACCATCGAAGAGACGCAGCGTGGAATGGTGGACAAGTCGCATAATGGAATACTTTTATCCGCGCGGGCACGATCGTTAATTATTCAGGAACGAATTCTCGTGCGTTAACCGAATCCCGATGACTGTGCGGTGTCGGCCGTACGTTCTCGCACGCTAAAATTCAATGTAGTTTCTGCAGTTAGGACGTCTGCTTGTCTGAAATAGAGGAAGATCAATTTTCGTGGAAACTAAAGAGCTGTTATTTATTAAGCGAAGCGCATATAATTTACATATTAATTAGAAATCCTTTCATCAAGATACTCAATCTTTTCATATAAATACAAAAAGATCGAGAAATTCTATACGTTTATTTATTACAAAGCATCTTTTGTGTATTACATAAGAAAAATTTAATTAAATAATATCATAAAATTATTTTATATATTGGAATAAGATGTTGGAGATCTATTTCAGAGATGTATTATGTCTAGAGTTCTAGAGTTCTGATTTCTCTATTAAGAAATCCACTAAGAGGGTGGTTAATGATCTGTGACTACTCTTGAGAGTGACATCTGAACTGATACTCGTTTCCACGTCGTAATCGATCAAATTTCTTCTATCCGCCTAGTATCGTATCTGATATATTGTTCAAGTGGCTGTAGTAATGTTACTGCATTCAATCATTTACGCTCACTGAAATGTCATGAAAGAATATATGTCATGAAATTATACATATATGTATGATCTAAAAAAGTATTTTGTTATTTGCGTTACACTTTTTACTGATGATGCAAATAATAAAATGCAACATTAAAAATTATTAAAAAGAAAAATTAAAAACAAATAGGAATTATATGTTGTGAAACAAATTGTTGTGGAATTGTGTCAAAAAATTTTCCTGAAAATTCTCGAATTTTCTAAGTATTTTCTAAGTATTTTTATTCAAAATTCCAAATAAAATTAGAGAATTTTTTAATGCGTTTTTGAAATAAATTGAAGCAAATAAACACAGCTATACATTGAAAATTAATAGAAGATAGAGATTCTACAACACTATATTTATCGTTTTTACAATAAGAGTCGGAATTTATAGGATAATATAATGAAGATTCTCTACAATATAATATCAGCTAGCTACTCTTTTTTGTTGAATATTGTCACCTCTGAATATTGTTACCTCTATTGTCATCATCTCTATTGATTTTTTTAATAAAAATTTGCGAGACAGGCGTGAATGTATGTACGTGAATACATGTATACATATGTATATGCTCATTGCTAATGGATCAACGTTTTGCAACATAAAAAAATCAAATAAAAAATGTTTTCAGAAAGAGACAATTTAAATTCAAAAATCAAAGTTCAAAAATTTCCTTGAATATCGACGAAATCCCCTGAAAATTTCTGGTAGTAAACACTCCAAGCTTGTAAATTGCAAGTAAAGGTAACAAATTAACTTCTTGCGGAAACAAGGGTCGGAGCTCATGTATCCTTAAAACGGAAGTGTAACCAGTCGTGATACATCGTTGAAAGGAAAATGCAAGACATGATACACGCGAAATATAGGAAGACTGAACCTGACTGTGTAGCGCACACAGTAGAGTTTAGGGGCGAGTTTTTAGGTTTAACCCAATTGCAACGAGACGACAACGACATAGTGCCTTCCGCTTCAAAGGCGAGTTCGTAAATAACCACCCTTGCACGATCCTTCAGGCGTTCGCTAATGCGTCGTGCTACCCTTACGTTCGAGAAATTTATCGTTTTCTAGTTGAATGAGAAATATTCCAGCCATCTCACGCGAACACGGCGATCGCGTAAGTTTCCCGACGGGGGGTAGACGCCGAATTTGTAATGAAATCACTCTCTGCTGGAGAATGAATATATTTCCGAGAATACTACAATTCTCCACCGCAAATCGGAGTAGCGACTTGTCATCGTTCGTGCGTTATAAACTGATTCACGTATCTATGCCTCAATGATGATTTTCTCGTTGTGGAATTTATTTTCATTTTATATTAAGTTATATTCAATGGGGTTGCTATATGAACAAAAGAATTAGGACTAGAAGACTGATAAAAAGACAATGTCCTTCAATGCGATAACACGTGCTTTGAAATTTATAGCCTTCGCTGGGAAAATCTGATGCAGCCTGTTACTCCGTAGAGCCGACAAACGCGCGCGTAGTCTCAACTTTCCAGCAAGTGGTACTCGATAATTCATGGTAAGGAGGCTTAAGTCGCGCATCCACGCGAGACTATCACGGAATGGCGTCGGGGCACGCTCAGACGCTGTCGTCTAACAGGTGCCGATGGATATATCATCGGAACGGCGGCAGGGTTAGTTTGCATGAAGACCCCTCTGTCGACCCCGTCTTCTATGCGAGGGTGACGTCACCTCGGCGGTGATAGATCGCCTGAATTATAGGCATCGCTAGTCTTGCGCGTCCTATGGTGCTTCCTGATGCAGAAGTGGTTTTCACGGGGAGTTTCCCCGCGGGCGCGAGTTGACGCTTACTCAACTTTTGAAAATCCTTTGCGGTTAACATTGACTGATGCTTATTTAGAATTAATCCGATTCAACAGAGCGAAATAAGTTATGCGTTAATTTGTTGAACATTGAACATTGTTACTATCATTTACGTATTTTGTATTTAGCAATGTTATATGTATGAAAAAAAAAACACAGTTATTGAATTAACAAGATACGTTCGGTTAATTTTTGATATAGAAACAAATAGAATTTTTGATTATTATAATCAAATATTTTGGTACGCAATCAGAACATTTAAATATGAATACGTTAGAGTTTAGTCAGTGCATATATAGTAATAATATTCAAGGTAATAATATCAAGTTGTTATACAGCAAAAAAAAAGAGCATAGTTTAATAACATATATGGTTGAAGCAATATTGGTAGAACTAAACAAATTTTCTAATTTATAATTAAATAATCTGGTATTTCAAAAGTTTTGTTATTAGAATTTAATGTACAACAAAATATGTCTGGTTATCGTAATCAGAATATTCTTTTTGTTTATTTTAACTAAAATTATAAATTGTTCATATTTCATCAAACAGTCTGGTTATTATATACATATTTAAGATTAATTCAACCAATTTTTTAAGTGTAAACAAATATATCGAATCAATTTATTTATATACTTTATTTTTAAGATATTTTTAGAATTTAATTATGCATCACCAAAGATGTGTAATAAATTTACAATAATTTAAATCAGATTCTTTAACTGTCGTCCACGAATCGAATTGTCGACATATCCATACATATAAATTCGTAAAATCATGGTAAAGATGACAAAGAGTGAATCAAAGGGAGAATATCCGATATGAAGAGTCTAAACGAAGTTGCGTACGGAATCATATGAATTTCCAATGAGTGCCTTTTCAATAATCTATGCACACATGCGCAAGAGGGGGCGACACACAAAGAAAAAGACGGAGGTGGGCGATGGATACAAACGCGGGATGAGTTTTCGTATGGTGAATGTGAAGTTGGGATAAGAATCGCTCCTCGGGATTCTCAGACAGACCGAATCAATGCAAACAACTGGATATTGCCGGCAATATCAGTTTTCTTAGGACGGTGCGCCGCTCAACTGCGAAACGCGCCCAGACGATGGCTACGGCATCGAAGGTGGTCGGGACGAGGGTTGCAAGAAGGAAAATCTAGGAAGGGAGTAAGAAAAAGCGGAAGCGCATACCCGTCGTAGGCGAAAGTTTGCCTTGCCACTTCGTCTCCTCACTGCTCTCCACAAACCCGTTCGCATCCACCAACTCACCGACTACGTGATTTATTCAGCCTATTTTATGCAAAAGTCCGCCATATGAGATTTCCACGGACACCTTATTTCCTATCCAGGCTAGTCGGTAAACGCGACTTCTTGCGGGATCGAAGAAATTCCGAAGAAATGGGTCCGCAAAGGAATTTCTTTCCGAAAAGTCATTTAAAATATAGTACCATACACAAATGTGCTTCATGAAATTTGCTTCATGAATGATATTTATGTGCTGCAATTTTATCTTATCTTTACCGTTTGCCAGATTGACAGACATCAATGAAATTACGGCTATTACCGCGTGCAAACTCTCAAATTAAGATGCGGAGAATACAAGGCGCAAAGTTAGCAAAATGCAATAAATATTAAAAAATGCTTAAAAACCTACTCGTGAATCTGATAGGAGAGTTGAAGGAAATTTTATTGCCCCTGTTCTTTCTTCCCACTTGAGAGGAAGCTGATGAGAACATCTCTGTTGGACGAGTACAATAACTTACTCGCAAGCTTGACAAACGATCTGACGTGCGTGCTTTACGTATTGCGCTTTATTAGGGGGCACCCCATCTAATGCATCGCCTACCGTTATAGAGTTAGTATAGCAACCCTAGGTTCACATTTTGGTTATGTATTAAATAAAGTCTTTTCAAGAATCAGCACTTAATTCTTCTAAAATGTAATTTTTCCCAATCATGCCTTTTAGAAATCTTTTAGAAATCCTTCTGTTGAAGATTTGTAGGCTTATAAGTAGATGCAATACCTAAGTAAATGCTCATTAAATAGATGTAATAAAAAAATTAGGGAGTATAACTTATTGCTAGAAAATGATAAATTATTTCAGAAAATATTGTTTGTGATTGTACATTTTGTCTATTAATTTTTATTTATTTTTTATTTTTATTTTTATGTCTCAGTTTTACATTTTATTAAAATTTATTGAAATATTAACATTCTTATTACAACGTTTTTGTATGAAATATGACATAAAATGGAATGTACAACAGAAAATATGTTTCCTATTTATATTCAATGTTTTATTTAAATATACGACAATAATCTTTTAAATTTTTTAAATGTTTTATACCGCTGTAATAATAATCGCAAATGAGAATTTAATCGATTTACGGTTCAGCTACGTAGATCTCTAAAGAACGTTCTTCGTCACAAGTACATAATTTGCAATTAACTTACGTAGACTGTTCAACACTAATTAATGAGTACGTCAGAAACTCTCTCTCTCTCTCTCTCTCTCTCTCTCTCTCTCTCTCTCTCTCTCTCTCTCTCGTTCTCTTTAGATATCGTGACTTCGATTAAGTCTATCAAAGAGTTTTATAGCTGTCATGTTAAGCGCTATGAAATTTAATTTCCGATACATCATCGGAATTAGCAATTAATTAAGAAATCTCGCAATTCTCTCTTCATTGCTTTATACTTTATTAATTATTTGGAATGTTTGAATACTCACTATACAAATTATCTTATATCAATAATTATTACAATTCGATAATTTATATAATATAATATAATTTCTTGGTATGCAGAAACATTTAAAAATTATTAGATTAACTCATTTAGTTATATTTTGTGATATAATGCTATCATTATAATATTTATATATCCTCTTTCTCTATTTTCACAAAAAATTTTTCAATGGACTATATCTGTATATTACGTCATAATTTTCATTACTCGTGCATCAAAGACTTTCGCAAAGGTAGGCGCAAAATGTCCGGGCGTCGACACTGGAAATTGCCGACGTCATCTAAGGACGAAACGCAATTACTGACAGAATCTTGCACCCCTCGTATATACGCGGGTACCAAGATCTGCGATTCCCATTTTTATCTGGCGCTAATGGGACGACGTCAAAGTAGACCCCTATTTGCCATCTTCGCGATCTTTCGGTTCATCGATCTCGAGACTAACCCAATAAGTTAGACACCATTCGTCTTGAACGCACCCGCAGATTCGCGTAATCGAGAGCTAGAGAATATTACTGATATATCTTCCAGGATACAGACGTATCGGTCTTCCACTTTGGCTATTACTCAAACTCAATTAGGATTACGAGCGCATTATAACTTTCACTTGCGATATCATCCTCACGAGATTACAGTCTCAATTCAAATGTTTAAACGTTTTAATATTTTAAAATTTGAAAAATAAACTTAAAAAGTAATTTAATGTTGTCATGTCTCTCAAGATTATATTAATCTAATTCTAAACTAAAATTAAATTTAAAATTTTTTAAATAGTAATTTACAAAATTTTAGAATTTTATGTCTTATTTAATTAATTATTCAATTTTAAAGACCAATATTATAACAATATGATTTTTAAATACACACTAAGGGGGCTGATAATAAAATTTCTAAAATATTAGTTAATATTTGTAACTAAATATATGTCACGCACTTCAGCACTAAATCTTGTAAGCAAGAAAATCAAACATTCACCGATTTGTTGTTGGACTGACTGTACATTCGAGCGAATTGTGAGTGAAGATTCGAGACAATAATTGGCTCGTCCACTCAGCATTGCTGGAGTGGCCGATGGATGTATTCGTTGAGATTACGCGAAATGGTTGTAAATGCCTGGAGAGTACCGGCCGGTCGGAGTAACCCTCACCACCCTCTGCCGCCCCCCATGAAAGAGTCAGCCACTATCTCGCAACTGCAGTTACAACTGCACAAAGGTTAATGCATGCTATTGTTACTGCTAGTCGGCCAGAACTGCTGTGCTTTCGTCAGATCACAGACAAACGCACTCATACGAATATGAATGAATGCACCCTTATGTTTCGACGATAATCACGATAGACACATTTAACAAATGGTACTGTTTTCGCGCAATATTTAACACAACATTGGCAATATAAAATTTTTACCCATCATCCGCAACCTGGTTTCCGAACTTTAGTGTAGATTTTATAAAAAAATCCAGATTGTATAAAACCAGATTGTATAAAAAAATCGGCAAAAATTGTATGTACATTTGTGAAAACTTTAACAACAAATGTATTTTACTTATTTTTTTACTGATTTAAATTTAATTATCAGAAATTGTAATAAAAAATCAACAGTGCTTTCGAAGTCCAACATTGCTGATGACGGGTTAAGCTGATTTAAACTGCTTATTTTATCGATTTCGTTAATCAAATTTTCTTGACATTGACCGGTATAAAATTGATCCATTGTTTCATAATTTTTTAATAACGCAAAAATTTCTTAACTTCTTCTAATCTATAACTCAGAAACACTCATTAAAAACGCTTTGTACTTCACACAACCGGGAGAAAATAAAAGCTGTTAGACTCATAAAGTTTCAGACTTTTTCGGTCTAACAGCTTTACTGATAATTTGTGCATTCCACTATGAAGTCGCATTAGACAAGCCAAACATCTACACTGTTAAAAATATACGCCGATAATAAAGGGGCCGCTGCAAATTCTTGAAGTGGATGAAGGGTGATAAAGCGAAATGACTCTCATGTGAATAGAAGCGACGCGGCTCTGTTCAACTTGGCACGGCTCGGCTCGGTACCACCTGATGAGGGGAGAATCAGAATCAAGGCAGATCAAAGCGGACGGAGCGGATACGTAACATGTCGAAATTGATAGAGAACGCTTTACGTTAGCGAATTGTGAGTCGAAGCGGCTCACTGATGTTGAAGCAAGGAGGGAACGAAGAGGACCAGCAGAGACGAACAGAAAAGACTAAGTCGATTTTAATTTAACCGGAGGACAAATTAAAAGGCATCAATCCGGAGGGCAAAGTGCTGCGGAGAATTAACAGTTGGCTCTCAAGGCTCAAGAGAAGTAGCGGGAATAACGATATGCCCTTCGAGTGAAACGACGGTTGGATACTTAATTCGCTTGGCCCTTGGTCTACCAAATGGGAGATAGTCTTTCAGCTCACTGTACTTAAAAATGTACGTGCTGTTCCTATAAATGACACGTATATTTAAAAGTATTTCTATAAATTCGCATACTTCTTATATCAGAATAAAATTAAAAAATTACGTTTTATTAATAATCGAGCGTGTAGATATTGCGAAATTTTTTTTAGAAAAGATAATATCTTTTAAATCCAATGCAATTTATTTGAAAAATATATTATATATACCTTAATAAAATATTACATCAAATTATGTATATGTACGAGGATCAAATATAAAAGAAAATTTTTTTTATTATTTATTGGACGAGAATAAAAGTATAAAGAAAACAAATTATTTTTCTATATTGTTCCCTGTTATATTAATATAGTTTTTATCAGCGGAGGCAACGATCTCGTTTTCATTAAAAGTAATAGGTTGTGTCTGCAGTTAATTACGCTAATTGAATTCTTCTATACTGGAATTGTCCTCGAATTTTCCTATTTTTTTAGCGGCTCAATATACAAATGATAACCACATTGAGACAAATCTTTCCATACGATTATCATTTGTTTGGACCATTGAAAGAAAAATTGGGAGAACAATACGATTCGTGGACGATACCAATGGAGAGGAATTCGTAAGTAGCTGCAGACACAACCTATTTTTAATGAAAATGGATGGGATCGCTAAACTGCCTACTCGCTGACAAAAATATTAATGTAACAGGGAACCTGTAGAAAAATATTTTTTTTTTTATATTTTTATTATCGTCCAATAAATAATAAAAAAAATTCTTATTTATATTTGATCCACCCTCGTTTAAAATTTAAAAAATATATCATAAATATATAGCGACGTGTACAAATCTTATATCGTAATATTCATACGAAATACGTTTGTATGCCCAAATTGTAATGTATTAACTATGAAGTATACTGTATTATCAAAGTACACATAGCCGAGATAGGCCAGCTAAATGGAACAATTTCATTGTACTGATATTAAAGTCTAAGCACCGACTTTAACACAGAATAAAACGATCGAAATCGAATCTCGTTATTCGATAACGGCAGCACGTAAGCTGCACATTACGAAGAGCCGTAAAATCAAGAATGTGTCGCGCCTATGACCATCCGCATTGTCGAGTAGAATTCATAGAAAAGGGATATTTGTCCTAATAACCCTTTTAGACAACGATATTGTTTGCCTTCAACTTTATCCTGTGTGTAATATCTATTACTAATCGCAAGTGAAATAGACCAATAGAAATGGAGGATAATCGATGGTATGTCTGGAATCTAGTAGTGCAACGGAAATAACCATGAACAAATTTATCACGTCGTTTCTTTTCTTTTCTCTTAAAAAAAAAATGACATTTCTTTTAGAGATATAAAGAGCGCTAGGATTTTCTCTCGCATTTTCTTTTAGTGTTGTACATAAAAACGATTATATCACATAGGTATATTCTGGAGTACAATAAAAAAAAGGTATATAACGTAAAATGCCATTTATAAAAATCACGGAATTATAATTTTACAGATAGAAATGCAAAGAAGCCGCCGTAAAGTTTCGAAATTCTTAGGTTGGCATTTTACGTCGTTTCGCGCGATTAGCGGCACGGGCGCAACATCGTTAGCGATTTATAAGGGCGGTAGGCACGTATAAAAGTTACCCGTGCGCGTTTCCGTTGAACCTCATTCTACAAAGGAGAAGTAAGCGTCTTGGCGCGAGCGCTGCGGAGAATTTAAGTGAAGCTAATTTCAGGAAAGCGGTTACGCTTCCAAGCTATTTCGAGTCATGTTATTAGCCGAAATACGATGCTGCTCGCTTTTCAGGTGTGAGACAAACGCGTTCTTCTTCATTCTAATCTCGTACCAACATTCCTTTTAACGCTAATGATCCTGCCAATTCTGCATTATAAATGAATGGGAGTTAAAAGATAAATATATTAATACAGTTTAAAAGAGTCTAAATAGAGAAGAAAATTTTATTCCTTATTAAATAAATTTTATTTTAATTTATTTTTGTAAACTTTAATAAAATATTTAATGTAAAAATTGATTCATTTTTTTTTGTAACGTAATAATAAATTTTTAAACAAGCTAAAAAAATTGATTAGGACATTATATATAAATAAATAAGATCTTTTCTAGAATATAATTCAAAAAATGTAAAATAACAAATCTTATAAAATAAGATGATTAAATGAGATAGGATAATACACGCGGTATGCCGTGCTC
>NW_017259231.1:378720-384140 GCF_001594045.1 Atta colombica | reverse complement strand
CAAGGGGGGGGGGGGGCGTAGAACTCTTATACCCGTTGTTAATATTGCTTCGAGACAGACAATAACGAAAGTAATATATTTCGTCAACGACAACCACTAAACTGCCCATCTGTACATATACATGCACATCTAAACGAGCGTTAAGCTGCTTGCCAGACGTTACAAGGGCTACTTTACCCTCCTGATGAAATTCTCTGCTAAAATTATTTTCAGGCTTGGCGACGGGTTAACGAAGCAGCTCGTCGTCGAAAGGAATGAGAAGATGAAGAAATAAGCGTCTGTTCCAAATTTTCACATCGATAATGCGAGTCGTTTAATTGACGGAGCGACACAGTCAATAAAAATGAATAAGGACAAACACACAATGTTATACTTTATTTTTTATATTATTAAAAAGCTTTTAGTTTTCTAAGATATAACAGATAAACAATTGAGTCAATAATAACATTAAGTTCGCAATTTTGCATATAACTGCTTAAGAACCTAATTATACGAGTATCATTTAATTTAAATGAGTATCAGATTTGAATATTAAACAATTTTTAAATAATTTAATTGATAAATCTATCTGGTTTCTTTCTAGTCTGATACTAACATACTAGACACGATTTATCTGTTGAAACTTAAAAAGTAATTTTTGTCACAAACATCAGACTTGGCCACATCAAGCAATCGGGAAAACGCTCGAGTCATTTCGCAGCATATCGCCTTGCGGTAGCGCAACTCCTACCGATTGCATTCTCTCTCGACACACAAACGTAAATTAAAAATGCTCCGACGCAGTTAACGAGCAAACGACAAAGGGGCAACGCTGAAGCGCAGCGGCGCAAAGAGAACAGGAGACGCGATGGCACGGTGGCGAAAATTAATATCACCCACTGCCTTCAACCCTTGTTATACGAGAACGCGCGCACGCGGGGTGCAAGCGCGCGTGTAACGCGTCAAAAGTGTAAACGCACAACGTTGAAATTCTCTTGCCACTCACCGTCCTGCGAAAATTTCGTCTATCTCGTATTTTCAATTTTTGTATATATGTTTAAAAAAATGAACGAATTTTCTGATAACTAATGAAATTAAAATTTTGATATTATAATCTTAACTTAAATGTCATAATCTTAACTGTCAAGAAATTCGACAAAACAATTTTCTGAGAGAAACTTGTCAGTCTTTTGAAGTCATGTCTATGCCAATTAGAGCAGAGTTTGTTGTTTCTATACTGTGTAAAAATATAAATTTTGAACCCTGGGGAAAATTATCGTTCGATTCTGGATTGACTGACGGATACGCTTGAAATTAATCGGCTCGATATGAGATCAGAATGTAGTCTCAATGCAAATTTTTTTTTTTTTGCGAATCAATAGAAAAACAAAATTCGCTTGCGAGTGCGACGCGTGTTCTGTTTCATGACATATTTTTCGTTCTCCAATCGGTTTCCTTGCATTCGTGAAAATTACAACTGTGCCAAAGTTCAAAGCGTGCCCCAAGGCTGCGGCTCACCGAAAATAGCTAAATTGCTGACTCCTCAAACGTTAACGATAGCAACCGCATTGTGTTGCTTTGTCGCTGAACATGTCTGCATTTGCAAAAATAATGTGCATTCTATTATTACACTCGCATATGCGAGAATATACTAACACTATTCACGAATAGTGTTGGTATATTCACGAAACACAATGTTAGCGCATTTAAATTAAATTGTTAGATCAAATAAAATAAGAAGAGAATATTTCAACATGTATGAAACATAAGCTTTCATATAAGCCATTGCGTGTTCAAGAAGGCGAAGTTACTGTTTATAATCTTTCCATTTCCATGATAAGCGGTTCTTTGGAGTCGTAAGTTTGAACCACACGTTTTAACTAGCACGAAAAGGTGAAGGCGCATGAAAAGTTGTCAAGAAGGCTGTGGCACTCGCTATGCGAGGTGGTCGCTAAATGAAACGCAACTTTGAAAATATGGAAGCCCGCTTTTAATAATATGCACGCGTATTGTCTACGCTCGGAAATCTAAAGAGCGCCGGGATCAAAGGAATTCTTCAAACTAGTCCGAGCGGATGCATTGTACACCGCGGATCAATGTCGCTGGTATGGCTTTACGAGAAACGTGCTCTGCTTTTCCAGAGATCCTTTTAGTCGAAAGTCGAGAGTCGAGAACGGGAAGCACTGGGAGCCGCACAATCCGCGATGATACCGAATATGAATATAATATGATGATATATATGCAGCAGAAAAATGTATAATAATAATTTTTATTTATTAAAACTTTAAATACGAGCAAATTGTGCAAAAGTTGCAAATTGTGAATTATTTTTATATATATTATTATATTAATGCTTTCAAAACTAATGTTGAAGTTACAAATCGTTTACAGATGATTCGAATAAAATTACTGAAATATGGTGATGTTTGGAATTTTTTTGTAAGCGAAAATAAAAATACGGCAATATGAATTATTTTTGAAATATTAATGTTTACACTTACTGTGAAATTAAAATGTATTATTTAATTTAAAAAACTCGACACGAATTACGCACAAGGAGGAATAAATTATTGCGAACTGTCACGTGAACGTTAGATTCGTTAAATTCGAGATGCATTCTAGAATTTTGCGCCATATTGCGCTATATATCTGAAGAGGCATTAATACTGTGACCGTCGTCATGATCGTCAGGCGCAGCCTTAATTACGACGTTTAAGCGAACGGTCAAACGACCTGGCGACGCGAAAGAATTTAATTATACGTCGGCCCGAAAAAGGCCGCGAAGCCGAAAGCAGAGAACCGCGAATACCACACTCTCAGTCTGTAACTGGAAAAGAGATTGAAAATGAGAGTACGATGACCCTGGAGCGAAGACTACTAGAATTAACTTGAACGCGAAGCTATCCAGCCAGAATACGATGCATCGACGTCATTTCATCAGAGAAACTGCCACTTTTTAGAAAAAACGAATGCAAAAAGAGAAGCCGTAAGAGCGATGCTGAAAAAATGCTTGGTATTAAAAGTTTAAATAACTTTTCGTTACGAGAGAGAGAGAGAGAGAGAGAGAGAGAGAGAGAGAGTTAGAAATAAAATTTTAAAAAAATTACACCTTAAAAAATTATATTAAAAAATTGTTTAACAAAGATGAACTTTTACAAATAATTTATTCTTTACAAATTTATTTAAATAAAACAATTATTAACACAATTTTATTGCAATATGGAAGGGCACCTTCAACTGAAAATACATTTATAATTCCATAACAAAAATATTTAATTTTTGATTATATGTTCTTATGTCAGTAAAATAATTTATCAGAAATATTTGTACTTTTTTCCTCTAATAAGTAAAAATCCATTTTGCTATCATTTTATCGGTCGAAAGCGATAGTATTACATCAATAGATCAATAGTAAACGCGGATTTGCCTGGCGGCAATAATCAAAATGTTGTTGAAACCAGCAAAGAGAAAAAAAGATAAAAGAAAAAAAGCTTGTACGATCTAGGAAACGATCAGACGAAAATAGTTGATCGTCGCGGGATGGTTTCGAAGGGTAGTTCAGTTCAACCGGCGGCGGTGTGGCGACTCGTACAATGTCGATGAAGTAAAACGCAGTTGGTAATTGGCGCACCTTTCAGATGTAAATGTGGTTCGTTAGGGAGGTTTCCAACCGGTGATGCATCGCTGACGGTGCACCGGGAGAGAATCAGACTCGGCCAGTTGGTAATGCTGTTCTATGCCAGAATGATGGACCTATGCAACTGACTCTCTATCTCTTTTCTCTCTTCCTGTCATCCCGTTGCCGCCTACGTTTCCTGTTCTGTAACAGAGCAAGCCAGGAGTGTCACTTGAGCTGTGAGGCTAAGTGCCACGTATTTTTGTCATGCTAATATGTTGTTGGAACTTTTTCACGTGTAACGTGATGCGATCATCGATTATATAGGGGGGCGATGAACGATATGCTGGTATGGACGAAAATTCGCGAACTGTCGCGCAACATACCGATTTCACGCTCCGTTGCGCGACGTTACGCATGCAATATGTTACCCTCGTAGAAATAACAACATATAATATACGGCCCGATTTGTTTCGATCGCATGACGTGTGTTGGTGATTTTCATTTGCCATTAATTCTATTCGTGATTAAAATTGAATATTAATGTCTGCAAAATGACATACTACATTAAATTAGAATTGATACACGATAATGTATGTAATATATTATAAAATCAGGAATTTTGTACATTTTATGTACAAAAATATATTAAAAATATAAAAACTTTAAGTTATAAAATGAATTAGTTAATGAGTATTTTGTAATTATGATAATAATATATTGGCATTTTATTTAAGACGGTTCCAGATAGCATAGCCAATGTATGTCAATATACATTAGCAAATATTACACATACACACACATGACATACATAATTATCTATATGAATATAATATATGAATATAATATTTAGCAAATGTGCACATAGTTGATGTATACTGCTTATGCTTGCTTTTTTGATTTATTCTTGGAGCCATAAAATTTTGTATTTTTTAATTATTATTTTTATTTTTATTATATATTATTAACAATATTGCTCTTCATTCGATCAGCTCTCTAATAAATTACTTTGCAAGAAAAATCAATATCCATTACGCAAATATGTACACACTTGACTAGAGGCATAATATTATCGTTATATAATTCGTACATGCCAAGGTTAATAGTGTATGTTCATCTTAATTCAATTTCGCTAATCTTGCGCATAGTTGTGCAACGTTTTTTTTCCTTCCATCGGATTACCAGTACATAATGCAGAAAATTTTCGCTTGAAACGCCGTTAGAGGCGATCGTATCTTCCCCGATGAAACTCTCGAAGGTCGAATGTACCGAGAACCCAGCCTCGTTACGAAGTTTCTCGTTACGAAGCACCTTCTAGTTCCGCCCTAGTACGGGGTAAACTGGCGGATGGGTTAGGAGTGAGTGAGCCCGCGGATGAGACCTGGGACCCGAGATTGAATTCAGGGAAAATTAACGGATATTGTTTATAAGTGGAATCCCGCTGCGCGAGTGCGCGCGCGCACGCACATTGCGGATTGACATTACTTGCAAGGGTGATTATCGGTATGTCGAGAGGCCGATCCCGTCTCGTCGGATCGCGTCGACTGCATTCCTATCCGGATTTGCGTTCAACCCCCGTAATCCCCAAACGCGTATAGAAGGCAAGTGATGGCGATGCTTTGAACATTCGCACATAATTACGTATGACGAGGCAAAAGCCAGTGAATTTCTGGATCGAAGAGGTGTATACCTTCCGAAGACTAAATTCGCGTCACGCTTATGTGCAAGATGTCAATGGAAACTTAAGGATGTATTATTGAATCTCTGAGCAAATACGGGGAGAGAGAGAGAGAGAGAGAGAGAGAGAGAGAGAGAGAGAGAGAGA
>NW_017259231.1:362870-378634 GCF_001594045.1 Atta colombica | reverse complement strand
TTTATATATAAATATTATTAAATATTATTAAATAAATATTTATTTAATAAGAAAATGATAGTTAAATCAAATTAAATCTTGTATCAAATATATAAACATAGTAAATATTTGATTAGTACTATTCAAATAAATATTCATTAAAATTTAATTTTTTTAGAATAGGATATTACATGCCGCATTTCTGATCGTACTTATTAAGACAAATGAAAATGTAATTGAACGATTATTATGTATATATAAAGTATTAATATGTATGTATAAAGTAATCGATTTATGTTACAATCGCATGATTTAAATTATATTTGTAAAGAATACATTTTAACGTTAATTAACGTTTACATGGAATAAGATCTTCATTATTCAGCTAGAAAATCGTAATTATCTTTAGATAATTGCCAATTGATTATTACCAACTTCACTGATCATTCACGAAAATGTATCGATAGAGTGAGAGAATGTCATTGCCATAAGGCTTGGCGCGCGCTATTGATAAATCTTCAATGACAGCTCGACTGAACGAAAATCACGTCAGCGTCACATACAGCCGCGGTAGGAGGGTATTACTGTTCCGTAACGTTATTCATTTATCAACTATTCATATCCAGAGTTGAGAAACGTTCATACGTAAACGTCATCTCATACGTATTTTATTTTGCGTGCGTAAAAATCGCTACGCGTGTCAAGTCTCGTTTTTTTTTAATACAATTTTAAATGCGTGTTATTTGGAGTTAAAGTGAGAAGCTGCAGTGAAAAATAGGATCAAGCTTTAATGAAAATACTGGAGACAAATAACATATTATGTTTATTTTAATTATTCTTTTATTAACATAAATATACAATCTGATAGTTTGATAATCTGCTCGTCCGAGAATCTCCTACATCGTAGAACAGAATCTATGAAACGTCGGTTCACCGTGGTGTGGTGAACCGCTGATTAGCAGAAGTCAAGCTGCGAATTAATAGCGTTTACCGATCCGCATTAGTTACGGTTAGTACATTTCAACGCGGTGCCTTGAAATTAGGCACGTACGATAATTAGACGGCGAGCTCCACAGCACTATTCCGCTGGTCATCGCAGAGACCATACGCGCTGTAGAGGATAATTCGTATGGTCAATAGTTACCATGCACTGGCCGATACTGGTTAAGATTTAATCGATCATTAACTGTATAAATGAAGAAGCTGTTTCGCAAGTATGATTAATATTTTTAGCATGATTTTCAAGCCTTATGTAAAATATATCATTTATCGAGATATTTAAGAACTCTTACAGAATATAATACGTACAATTTAATTTTACTTGGTCTTTTAAATTTTTGAGGACGGCATTCATTTTTAATCTTAGTTTTTTTCTTGAGATTTGTTATAATTTATTGCTTCATTATATTTTCTTACTACCTTAAATGTAACGCTGTTTTAATGCTAGTATAGTGGCCTTTCCTGCAATGATTAATTTTAGTATGAAAGAAAAATGTTATGTTTAATATTAATAATATTACTCTTTGCAAATTTTGAGGAACAAGACACAAAAATATATATTTTTTATTTTATATATTTCTTGTAGTTTAAATATATCTCACAATTGTAAGTGTCTAGAAAGTTTAACCTAAAATTATCCTCAAATATCATTGTTCGTCTAGACAGTAGAGGATCAATCGATTGCGAGCAATTTGTCTCAGAGAACATCTCAACATCCGGGATGTTCGCGAAGAGCAAAGAGGGATCTTAGTTCTTCGCCGAGGGTTTGCGGCACGGAAGTGGATAACGACCGCGGTGGAAAAAACTTTTAAAGTAAATATCGTAAAAATTCATTTCCTACCGGCAATACGTTTCTATTCGTTTCCGTTCGTTCCCGCCGTCTCCTTCACCACCTCCTTCTTTTCCGTCGTTCGTTTTTGCTTCTTTTGCTCGCGTTCCCGCCTTTGCACGCTCGAATACAATAATCCCGGTATGGGAGTTCCTGTATTTGCGAGCATTAGGGAGGTTCAAAGCGAGGGATGGGATAGCCGAGCAAAAAGGCAGATACAGGTGTTAGCATATATCGTTTAAAGCGATCCGGTTTTTTATAGTGAAATTAAAACAAGCGACCACACGAGAATACCACAGAGAACGTTAGCGGATTTTCGTCGATAACAAATCAGTTCCACATTGTAAATTTGCTTAATTCTCACCGTAAGTATAATTCGATATAGGATCGATTTCATATCCGGCAGGCAATTGAAAATATCTGCAAATATCTTCCGAAATAAATGAACGCACACGCCGCATCGCCCAAGGAATTTTCACAATTTTCTGGAATCTTATACAATACTTCTCGTCAACACATTTTTCAAGAAACGGCGACAAACGTTCCGGCTCGAAAAATGTCTCCTGTCTGATATTGGCGGAACTTTTCCGATTCGCCATTGGCAATGTAAACTCGCCTTTACGTGCATTATGCATGCCAGGAAATAGAACGAGTAGAGCGACCTGCACACATACGCGTATCGAACCTGCGAATGTGTCGGGGTAGCTCAGCCGGAGCCCGGAATTCGGATAATCATGTTACAGTGAACGAGTTGTAAAATTCATGCCTCGTAAATACGAAATCTCCATTGACAATGGAGGAATAGTCTGATCTCGATAACCGTTTGGCCTTTTTTCTCGTCAGTGTTCAACTAGTTTTGGAAATGATATATTCGTATTTCCCTCGCGTGTTCGCAATGAAATAAAAATAGAAATTACATTTATTTAAAATAAATTATATTTCTAGAAAAATAGAATTAAATTCAACGCAAACAAAGTTACAATCGATTTTATTACTATATAGAACTTTATCCTGTATGATTGATGCATTTATGTAATTTTATTATTGTTACAAACTTTTACACCATTAGGTGTAATATATATTGATTTGAAATTTTCTGTTTCTGAAATGCTTTCTCTCTTTCGCTTTCATTAATCGTTATTAGAAATAAAATTATATTCTGGAAAATTATACATATGATAATAGCGGTCTCGTGATTTTACAATTAATTCATGTCCGATGACTATAATTCAAGATTTGCCATGCTCGTCACGCATGTCTTGTCATTATGACATCGATGACAACATATAGTAATCGCCAATACCACGTTTGTACGATCTGGTTAATGTTGATTGACGCCCTATGTACGCATACGGAGGATGTTCCTCATCGTATGTACACACAGGAAGTATCGGAGCCGAGAGGATATGCATCGAGCCATCAGGCCATAATTAAACCAACACGTGCCATGACTGTTTGCCTCCGCATAGCCGGACAGCCTATGTGTAGTGCTATAAATGCAACTAATCAAATCTATGCCGGGATCCAAAGCAAAATCGATTGTGAAATACGCACTGAACATTTCTTGACTATGTATTCGAAATGGAATTCGCATAAAATAAAGCAATCGATATTATATAGTTGCAAGAGTGCAGCTCACAACGATATAATAGTTCAGTGCTGTGCACTTTAAAATGAAATGATATTTTCTGATATTTCTCTACAATAAATGTCTCCATCTAATAGTAATATTTTTATTGAAATAATTTCATTGGTCAAAAGTGTTTGTTGAATGGATAATTTTTATGTATTTTTTATACTAAAAATGAAGTTAATAGACTATAAAAATGAAGTTAATCTGATAGAATTTATTCTATCAGATTCTGATTTTTTTAATTGACATATCTTTTTAAAAACTTATTTATTTTGCCAACAACAGTTTTATTTTCTGTATGGAATATTTTCTTAATTATAATTAATTTTTTTATTTAAAACCTTTTCTAATTGAATTGAAAATTACATTAAATTTTGTAGCTATTTTCCGTGAATCATTATTCATCTTAAGTAGATGAAATAAGGAGAGGAATTTTTAAATGGATATTTAAAAACCTTGCTTTCCTCATTTTGGCAAATGGATACAAAATTAATACAAAAATACTATAAGAAGCATTTTATTAGATCAATTTATCATAAGAAAAATGAAATTTTGTTAACCATTATATTATGTTGAGTTTAAAACATTATTTATTTTCTTTATTAATAAATGAACATGTCATAGAATTTTGTATGAATCTACTTGTATATAAAAAAAACGTATTGTTAGCGACTAAGCTAGCGACAGTCGCTGGCAACTTTGTTTCTAAGAAAACAAAAGATTGAGAAGGCCTCGATTCGCGTCGAGGAAGACATAGCACTTCCCGACAGAAAACGACAAAGAATCATCTCCTTCCGTCCCCTTCATCGTCTCTAGCTCGACGTTTACTACTCAGGAGAAGAATAGTATAATCCCGATGCGCGGACTCAGTCCAAACGAGGAATCTGAAATTCTCCCTTCCTCTCTTCATCTAGCTTGTCTTGCGAGGGCACGCAGAAGGGGAGATGGGATGGGTCGAAAGTCAATAATCTTCAAGTAATCCGTCTTTCCGGTGAAAGCTATTTTCATTGTACTCCAGATTCGCGGCGAGTCACGGTTTAGGAAAGGGGGAAGGGGGGGACGGTGCGTTAATCAACTAAAAGCCGGTAGTCTGCGTTTACACACCGCGTCTCAATAGACGCTATCGTCTCTACCTTGCATACCGATAACTCCACCCAGCGGGGATGCATACATAAACGCGCGCGTGCAGTTGACTCGCACTTGATTCTGTAATCAGCTCGCGCGTTGAGTGATAGCCCATATTTACTTATTGCGTGCCATCGATCATTCAAGATTCCAGACGATAGAGCCTTGCGTGTACGGCGCGACAAGCTAGGCAGCTCGTATCGTACAGGGTACGGATTCAGCGGCCATAATTGCGATTTGTCATCGTGTCGTGATAATATAACCAAGTCCTGCGGAATTGATATATAACACCAACAAAACATGTAATAGAACATTGATCTCTTCTTCGTGTCTAAACTGACATTCAATTATCGTCGAAATTCCTTGAAAAAAATTGCACGTAGTGCAATGTACAGTTGCGATTAAAGCACGTGCAAATTGCAAGTTCGTCGTGTAACGTTAGTCGTTCGCAATTCGCAAATGGGTAAAAAATCGCTGAACAAGCGTTAAGGGATAATCGACTTCCAGCGGACAGTTACGGCCTGTCGCATTCACAAAGGAGCGTGTAAATGCGCTGGACGGGGAATAGTTACGATTGCGATAGCGTGCAGCGGCACAGAAGATACGACTCCGCGGATATCTACGTAGAAAGAGGAACGACGTATCGAGGTGGAAACACGACGACGAGAGCGAGGAGCGAGAGAAAACATTGTGCACACTGCCGTAACTTCGCGTCACGGCCGGTGAGTTTCATCGATCACCGGCCAACTCAATTTGTCTCCATTGATACCAATCTGCTGAGCAAGCTCGGCCACTCTGTATACCTCTTGCTTCCCTCTCTTTCCCTCTCTTTCTCTCTTTCATTCGCTTGATCTCCTTCCCCTCTTTCCTTCAGTTAAAATCTCACTATCGCAAGAGGATGGAACGCGTGTTAAACACCCTGGGATGCTTGAAACCGAGCCTCCGCATAATACACAATGAAGAATTCACGTGCAAACTTTATTTACACGCGTCATCGTATTCGTCTTTAGCGCACTCATCTATTTTGCGAAAACGTGATAATTACAGATTTTGTTCGAGGCAGCAGAGAAAGGAATTAATAATTTCCATACAATACTAAAATCGTATGGTTGCAAATAACGCCTCGCAAAAGTTACGTACATAATAGTCGCACGCACGCAACGATTAAGTTGCACGAACGCGGAGGTACTCAACCGGTTAACTACGCGAGACTGATTCGAGCGCATTGCAAACATCGTGCAACGTTAATCAACATCATTAAACTACTCCCCACGATGGTAGGGCGAATCCGATGGTTTCCTAACGGTGAAGTCCCGTCCGGAAAAGTCTCACCATCACCGCGAGCCGTAGACACCTTGGATTAGTAAGCATCCGACTTCGTTGTGAAACAGTGAATGTGGATAGGTGCAGAAACACGTATGTTGGAGTGTAAGAGAAACCGAGCAACGAGACCGTGTTGAACGAGCTGTGGCACGGGAAAGGGGGATGGAAAGCAGAAAGTGAGGCAGGCGAGGGAGGGGGGAGGGGACCGGTACGAAACGGGTTTCTATCAAATTATAAGTTGTCACACGGATGACGACGCAGCGCAGCCGAGCTGACTCCGAGCTTAGCTTTCCCAGTTAACGCCGCCGCCAATCAGACCCGCCTCCAATCTCCTCCCTTTTCATCCTTTCGTCCTGCAACCCTAACTCGCGTCTCTCTGTTCGTTCTCTTCCTTTCTCTCTATCTCTGTCTATCTTTCTGCTGCCTCTCTTTATTTTCCTCCGCCCCCATCATTTGTCTCTATGTCCATCTTTCTTTGTTTCCTCTCCTCCGTTTCCTCTCCTCCTTCTCCTCCACTATTCAACCCTCTTTCCTTTTTCCGCCGTTCTCTCGTTTACCTCGGCGCTTCGTACTATGGTCTTTCCGTTTCTTGAGCGCTCGCATGGAAGAAAGCAAGAACTCTACTCGTAGGCGCATCGCAGCTGGCGGGCTTGGCATTTGCATGCGAGGAATTTATAATTGGGCAATGTTTATCTTATACCGGTAGAACTACCGCCGCTGTAACTACAGCCGAGGAAAAGATAGCCCCAACCGGGTTGGCTCGTTAGTCTGTCGGATAAATCGGCACGCAAACGAGTCGACGCGAGGCAGTAAACGCGACTTTTCCAAGCGAAGAAAGTCTGTACAATTTTGCACCATTATACTGTACATAAGTAAATTACATAATTCTCTTAGCTATTTTTATTTAAAATACAATGTTAAAAACTTTGAAGAAAAACGCTGTAAAATGAGTTAAATGTTCAACAGCTGTTGTTAGTTGTTCTCAGTTAAAAAAAATAAAAGTAAAAGTTTATTCTTTTATAACGACTTTACAACATGTTTTAATTTTATGATATAATTATTTTAATTTTTAAAATGTATAAGAAAATTTGTCGTTTTAAAAATTATCAATTCGCGTACATCTTAAATGGGCTAATGACTTCTTAAATGGATCGTGTAATACTAGGTGGAGCTAGGAAGTCGCGTGAGAATAAAGCTTTAAAAACTATTGCTCAGCGAATCCATAGGATTGTCAAAAAAGTATCTCAGACTGCATTTCAAAGTAAAGTTACGAACGAGGATCGCCGCGATTTGGCAGTTCTTCCATTCTGCGTGAGCCTCCGTGTTGGGGCGAAAAGATATCGCAATATTATACGATGATAATGGGGACCGCTCAATAACATCGCAAAGAATAATAGCAGCGGCATTGTGCTTAATGGCTAGGGTATTCTACGAAGGGAATTGAAGCTCCGGTTTATCGTAGCTCGTAGGCGTTAGGGGTTCCTCGGTGACGAATAGTCATGTCAAGTCGGTCCTGCAGGTTGCTCTTCTGCTTTACGAAGTCGTGTTACGACCCCAACAAGACTTATAATGGGACAAATTGACAGCAGAGACGACTCTTGATTTTATAATTTTAATAAATAAAAAGAAACAATTGTACGCCATAAAACTTTTAATTGTAATTATTCGTGAGATGACTACTGTATAAAATTAACTTTATCCCATTTATTTCTGTAACACATACAAAGCAAGCACTGAGACGAATAGAGTTATAAGTAAAAGTTAAAGAGTATCAAACAATAAACATTATGTCTTGATTTTTTAATATTGTTTTTTATAAATATGAATTAGAATATTACACGCGAAAATAATGATTTTGCTAAAGTATCTAAAAATTTAGCTAAATCTGAAAATACTTTGTTAAATTATCAAAAGAATTATGTAGTGACACTTGAAGCTAGTTATTAAAATGTCAAAACTTTTTACAACATTGCTCATGTTTGAAAATTCTATGTAATTATTTTGATAGTCCAAGAAAATTTTCAGATCTATGTGTATGTACCTAGTTAAATTTTTTAATATTTTAGCAAAACGTTCTTCCCATGTAATTTTATAATGGACAATATTGAGAAATATTTATCTTTTTTACTTAATATACGATGGTGAAGGATAAAATATCATAAAAAATTAACAGAAATACACAAAGTTTGATTATTGCAGCAAATTATGATAAAATACGACACAGCATTTTTAATTGACTACAACAGCCAATTTTTATTAGCCATTTTGCAGTAGTCAATTTTCGATTGCGTTAGTCTATCTGCAATGTCAGTATAGGATTTCGATAGGCTAACGCAACCAAAAATTGGCTGCAGTAAACAATTTAAAACGCTATGCCATATTCAGCCAATCTTTTCTTTCAAGACATTTATAGTATGTCTGATTTAAAAAAAAAACGAGATATTAGGATTGAGGGAGGATGACAAGTATATCTGAAAGGTGTGACTCAATGTTTTTGATGCCTTGAAAACAAATATCTTCACTTCTTCTTTACAAACGATTATCGATACACATTTCTCCTTCGTCTCGCGCATCACAAATTCTCAATTCAAATTTTCACCGGATTTCCATAAGAGCCTACGATTTATTATAAACGCATTATGCTCCCTGGTGATGGCCCTTTTTTTACCTTAACCCCAAGCTCTCTTCGAGGGAAGGAGCCACGCAAGATTCGTGTTCCCGTCCTTTCAAAGAGGATTTCTTTTCGAACTTACGTCCCTTGGTCGGGTTTGAGCCTCGACAACAACTAGGCTTGAGTTCTTTCGCGTATTTCGTATTTATGCTGGATAATCACTCAAGAGAGGATTTTCCTTATCGAGGGGATTAATGACAGTATACGGAAACACCCTAAGGGCTGCTTTTGAAAATGTAATACATTATTATATATCCAGCATACTTTGAAATCTCTAAATAATATCAGTATCATAATAAGTAACATAATATATTATAATACATTCAATACAAAAAAATATCGATGAAATGTCGAACGTTTTTTTCAAAAAAATTATTTTTATTTACGCGATTTGATATGAGACAAATTAAATAAAATTATTGCGCATGAAAAAGATATATTAATTTCTCATACTCGAATACTTGAAACATTCGACAAATAATACCGGATTGAAACATCCGTTTAGCAACAAGAGACACTAGTAATTTATCCTGTTCTCACACAATTGATCCAACAATCGATCGTTTGTGATGGTATAGATCACGTACGCTCATCAAATACTACATTTCATGTTCTTCGATCGCGGAATGCAGCGCACGAGTCGCCGCGACGCGTCGAAGAGTTACAAGTTGCCAGCTAATGTTTGCAATTTGCCCAAGCGTGGTGAATCTCACCGGCGAGCAAACTGGGTGGCCGATGCGGAAGGATTCCTAAAGCATCCCCGGGAAGCACAGTGAGCGCACTCTCCAGCCGCCGTCGCCGCTATTCTGGCAGTAGCAGCAACGACAGCGATAACAGATAGCGCAGCAGCAGCAGCAGCAGCAGCAAGAGTAGTAGTAGCAGCAGCAGCAGCACCCTGCACCAACCAGCACACCGCATCAAGTATCACTCTATTTACCCGTCAAATATTTGTGCTTTTACCGTGGAGCGCCGTATCCGAAGACCCTCTCTTCTCCTCTTCTCCTCTCCGTCCTCCTCTTAGCTATCCACTCTATCCTCTAGTGCCACTTTGTATACAGCGAGCACTGTCGGTGCTGAATTTCCCTAACGAAAACTTGCCGAAAATTTGCAATTCGTAAAGCGCATAGTAAAGGGAAAGCAACGGGCCCTTACTTGCCGCGCGAGCGAAGAGACAACAAAAACTTCAAAATGACGACTTCGTTTCAACGTTGACGTTAGAACCGAGAATTTCATTAGATATTAAAGAAATATACAGAAAAAGGAAAAAATGTGATAGCATATTTCTTCGTCATGTGTTTCAATTCTTTGCGATTTTTCAATGTATTTGTTTAAATATTCAAATCTTTTTAAGTGCAGTATTAAAATCTAAAAAGAGGAAATTAAATACTGTCTAAATATCTTAAAAATATAAATTTTAAGGCCGGTATTCATAATTCTTATTTCAAGACAGTCAGTATGTCTTAAGATGCTAAATCAATATTATATATACATATGTATCTATATTATAAATTGTGAGTCACTATTTGTGACAACAAATGTATCTAAACGGATATCAAGATTTATTATATTAATATGGTAATATAATAATCTTTATATATATCGACTACTTCTTTAACAACTTGTAATATATTATTCTATTCGCCTATTCAGTAAAATGTCTTCCATTAGAATTCATAGGAGATTTTTAAATTATAATAGTTCAAATCAATTCATAGGGGATTTTTAAATTAGTTCAAATCAATCAGTCAGAAATAAGAATATATGAACGACCGTTTCTGTAACTGGAATAGAATGTAACGGAAATAGAACAAAGGACTTGTAACATGTGCCAAAAATAAAGGTTCCCTCAAGAAGAAACGAAGAAATGACGATGGCAAGCGTCAAGGTGCCCGTAGGCTGGTCACGAATGTGACGCACGAGCAGGTACCGCATGGCTGTCCTTTCTTTCTTTTCTTTCTCTACCTCCTACGCTTTTTCATTTCTTCTTCTCTTTTGGCCCCTTCGGCCGGCCACTCCCGGGAATCCTAATATCTACGTTTGACGTCATGCCAAATACTTACCCTTACTCGTCTGGAATAAGGCAACGGGCGCCGCAAGAGGCGACGATAGCAAACGAACGAGATCGAAAAGGAAGAAGTGTAACAGCCAACAACAATGCGGACGTCCAGAATCTCTCTGATGACGCATTGTGCCTTACATGCACATCCGTTCTACCGGAATAAAACGGTCGTCATTAAACATCCGGAATAATAACCATAATTCCGTTTTCGACTCCGACCGTATTTGACGAACGTAAGTCGTGCGCATATTTTGCCAATCCTACACGAAGAATTCAAAGTCGGAGAGACAGATTGACGGAGACATGTAATGCCTGTTAGTAACAACCATTAAATAGTAAGCAATATAACGATACGAAGCCTGATTGTCAATATAAACCCTCTAATCTTGGACTTGCACGAAATTACTAATCGTCATCGTAAACTCATTTTGTACCATTGTTCAATTGTCGAAGAAAATCAAGTTGATCCATGAATTCTGATAGAAACTCCCGATGGCTATGTGACACATCAATTCGAGCGCGTTACTTTCCACGACACGAAACATATCCCTCTGTAAAATTGACGGAGTTTGCGCCTTCCGAATTTAGTTCGGTCCGATGATCGCGATGGAAATCAGAATTATCGGGAGCATGGCAGCCGTGTTATGATGGCTAGGTAGTACGTACGAACAGGAGGCTCGAATGCAGACTGTCCGATTTGAATACGTAACTGGCCGGATATAAACGAGCCTATGAATAAAATTTAAATTCCAATCACAGTGACCGAACAATGCAACAATATGCGCGGTCGCACGGTAGCAATTGCGTCATATAACGCGAGGCGCGACGAATGTTCTATTGTCAAGGCGCAGAGAAACTGCTTGCGAACATCAATACGTGCGTAAGACAAGGTTCAAAGCTGCTGTATGACGTTCCCAATGACATCTTAATTTAAAATGCTAATGCAAAACATACATTCAATACAAGATAGAAACTTTTTTCAAGTATTTATATTTTATCGTATTTTTTCGATTCGCTATGTATCACAAATCTTTACTTCATTTCTATATGTAACGCAGATCTATCCCTTCCCTACTCAATTATCGGGAAAGAGATGGATATTAATAAATTCGATACCGACAGATTTTATCAGCCAACGAATGTGCCCGAAAATCTCGTGACGAAAAGCAAACGTTATAATTGCCACGTAATTATGCGCATTTTAATTTGCAAGCGTTCGTTTATCATCGGCCAATCCGTTCTCTTCTTCCCCTCCCTTGGCCTCTTATACATACATGCACAAGTGAAATCCCAGCAAATTACAATCATTTCTATTTGTGCGCGTCAGTTTGATTTATTAATCATCGACTCGCTGCGGGATGGTCCTGTATATATTTTCACACCGTCGGGGTGCTGTAATTTTCTCCGTTGGCATACATGTTGTAATATTTATGTTCAAGTATAGGGCGCGGCATCGGTATTATCCTCGACTCTCTCGCCAACCCTCACCAATCGAATACCCCTTCGCGTATTCCGAACGCGAATAGGAGATGGGTGAGTCGTTTGATGCAGAATGCAAACGGTTCGATTGAAATGCGAAACGATCGATTAGCCGCGACAGACAATGACTGTTATCTTTATCAGCGAATTTATGCAAATTAACGATCCCGAAAACGCACATCCGTTCGCTCGTCCGTTTTCGGCGTCCGTTTGTACGTTTGAACGCGTCGGGGTCGTACAGAATGGTGAAACGGAAGAGGGAAATCGGAAACCCGTTGGTCCGCGCGTAATTTTCGCACCGGCGATTTTAATCGTGATTCCGCGTTTTTACTCCGTATCTCGATGTCGCCGTTGCGTTGATTGGTGCGAATGCGAAAACGATTGGGATTGACGGTGGAGCGCGAACATCACCTCGTCGATGGGGCCCTCGTTAACGTCGGCGCATCCGTATAGACGCGGTTGCAACCTGCATGTAAATCGCGATAATGTCGGACATATGTAACGGAATATAACGTTGAATGACGCTAATGAGTAAATAATATGCGCACAATATTAACAAACAACTCGGTTCGTTATGCTTTGTTTCTGCCGACAGAACATTTAATTATTGATATTTGCCGCGATTCTGATAAAATGAACATTCCCGTTACCCGTCCGTTTAACGCACGACTTATGCGCGTTATACCGCATATTCTATTTACACAAAACACCGACGAGTGATAGGATCATTACTGAAACTCTATGAATTCGTTTGCCACGAAACTGTGTACTTTTTACCATTTGTTTTACGATAAATTTACCCGAATTTCATCACGTTGAGCTTTTTCCAATACCAATGAAAGTTTTATTTCACTCTTTCTTAAATTAATTTGATGTTAACTAAATATAAATTAAACACTGGATTATTTTATTTTATTAAAATAAAGTTCAATTTTGGTTTATATTTTATACAATATTTTAAAGAGTATAACTTATTTTTTTATTGTAATTGCAATTTATATAATTATATACTGTACACTCTAAATCTGTAATAATGAAATTTCGCTGCATTAAAATGAAATTTCAATACAGGCATCAATAGTGGCAATTACACCACTGTTACTGCCAATAAATTTTACTGCAATCCATTCGATAATTGGAGTGAAAAAAAATTTACTCTAAAAAGGAGGTTAAAATAATAACAGATCATTCCAAATCTAGATAACAAAGTCTACGGAGACAGATTTTGAACAGAGCATGCTATCAATTTATTAATCTTATTTTTAATTATTTTGTTCTATCTCTCAAAAAATGTGTTTATGTCATATGTGTCTCAAGATGCGTCTCGCCTGTAACGATCATAACTAACAAACGACATAACAGTGCGCTATGTCGCTAATTCACTCCTTGTAGTAACATTCAATGCATCTTGCAATGCATTATCAATTAACGCTTAAACCATTTCGATTAATCGAATGAAATAGTCCACTCCTTTATGTAAAAATAAATAGATTAATTTCAAAGCAGTGAAAATCCATATTTAAAAGCTGATGATTTTGCGACTCACTTTTGTTTGCAGTAAAATTTTCATTGCTATAGATTTAGAGTGTAAAAAATTGCCTAAAAATTTGTATTTTAATACCTTTAAGAGTCAGTAAGTTGTTACTATTGTACTTTGTGGTTTATGCACATAATAGTATTGGTATACATACAAGTATATATTATTTTATTATTTTATAACAATATATTTTTTATTTACTTCGTAAATGAAACATACATTGTTGTGTAGTGTAAATGTGTGTTACGACATTGACAATTAAAACTACGTTTAATTATCTATAATATCATACTTTGTTCAGAATCAAACAATGAATCGATAATTAAATACTTTAAAATTTATTTTTCAACTTTATCAGCATTTGTAAGTGAATAAAATTAAAATATCTACAAGAGTGCAATGGAGTATCACAAAAACAAGCCGTGACATATGGGAGTTCTCAGAGATTTTGGCAAAATCGTAGAATAGGAATCGTTGCCAAGGGAAAATCGGACAACGTGTGAGAGAGAAGTGAGGACATAAACAACTGGCGAAGTAAAAGTCGCATACAAAACTTGAAGTAACTTATCACTTTCCCTTAATCGGGATCAGCCGTGCGATGGTACCGGCGACGTTCGAGTCTCGTCGCGTTAAATATTCAGAAGAAGTCTGCCACCGGTGTAAATCAGAGAGCCAACCGCTCTCTGCCACCCGAGACTCGACGCATTGCTCCCACGTGGATGCTGCCGACTACGAAGTCAACAGTCGTCGCTCGCTCCTCGCACGCTGTTCGTCGAAACCAATGAGATTAAACTCGCAAGAAGTAACA
Organism: Atta colombica; assembly: GCF_001594045.1. Classification (NCBI taxonomy): domain Eukaryota; kingdom Metazoa; phylum Arthropoda; class Insecta; order Hymenoptera; family Formicidae; genus Atta; species Atta colombica. The sequence continues at coordinate 364,192 of NW_017259231.1, read as the reverse complement.
AAACGAGTTTAAACGAGCCGGAAAAGCTGTAGAGTGCAAGTCAATAATTGATCGCACGATGACAATTCTACGTGAGAGAATCTGTAGTTCTTTTAAACTTATAAATTACAAACGAAACTCATTAATTAAAAAAAATATTGAAATTATATTAGATTATTATATATGTATAAGATTTATTGTTATGAAGCAGTATATTTGAAGAACTAACATTATAGATATATGTGTTTGATGCATATATCTATAATGTCAGTTAATTAACAGCGAATCATCTGATTTTTTTGAAACGATCACCTGCGGTATTTTTATACACTCCAATTAAGATCACTATTATTAACAATATATTGCATTATTTTTTTATCAATTTATTGATATTTGAGAACATTGCGGATATAGATTAGTTATAATTTTCTAAAAAAAAAATACATAGAAACCAAACAAATATTGAGCACATTAAATGATTTATTATGACAGTATTTCTAAGAAAGTATAAAGATTTTAATTAATCCTATGCTTTTTATTGCAGATTTTCGATAGAATTGTATATTTAAAAGTTATAAGGAATAGTTATTAAATAAAAAGTATGTAAATAATATCTATACAAAACAATATTTTATGATAATTTACATTCTTCCGTCACTGTTCTGGTGTAAAAGTAATGATTATTTCCGAGTTAAAAATATTTTAAGCTAATTTTATTGAATTGATACACATGTAAACATATATTTTTATATAATCTTATAAACATATATAGCAAATGTTACTGCACGCATGTCGGTAATACTTATAGAGTAACTTTGGTCGCTCTTCGCCCTTTGCTCGTGACGCTCGCGTCATGAATACAAATAAGCCCCATAATTCGGATTAAGGGAATACTTCCGCCTGCTTTTGATTCCAGCGGATAATAACGCAAACGGCGGTAAATCAAGATGATCAATGTCATGCGGTGCATGCAAGGATTCCAGGGAAGTAGGATCGAGGGTAGTGGAATTCTCCAAGGAACGTAGGGGAAAAGAGACAGGTTGATGGTGGGCTGCAGAGGAGGCTAGCTATTACTATCAATTTGCATGCCTCCGGCCATTCGGCCTGCCTTTATCGTCCTTTCATCTTGGCGATACCGGAAGCTTATTTCCGCCCATATATTTCTCAGCCCCAATAAGAGATCCGTAGCAATCCCTTCTTCTGTCTTCCTTTATTTCCTCTTGAGGACACTCAAGAAATTTCATGCTAGGCCGCGAAGAATCCTGTATACGCTCTCGTATGTTAACGTTAATAATATTAACAAAATTAATCTAAGGGATTAGAGATTTCGATGCAAAATATAA
>NW_017259231.1:327795-362770 GCF_001594045.1 Atta colombica | reverse complement strand
AAAAAATATAAGGATTTTACAGTTTGAAAAATATAATCTTAAAAAATTAATTAATTGATTTTTCAATTATTTATATTACTAATTTAAAATATTTTTTTTAATGTTACCCAGTTGTTATTGATTATTAATTGCGAATTGTTAATTCACGATAATTAAATATGCGAATGTATTTTAATTGATTTTTTAGTTGTTTAATAAATTTACTCTTAACATATAAGTTATATTATATATACATAATGCTATCGCAATTTGTTAAGCCAAACTAATGTAACAATACCTCTAGTATGACTTGCCTTTTTTTCTATTTGCGTCTGAGAGCACTTTATCTCTCTGACTCTCTCTCTCTCGGAAATTGCAAAATCATCACTTGATAGGGTAGCGAGAAGCAAAGTCGAATCGTTAGAAAACTTGTGTAGCCGGATCTCTTCTTTTGAGTGCCGCTACGCAAGGAGAAGCATGAAAAGGATTCTCGAACGACTGTGGCTACGCTTCCCACACAGTCAAAGGCTTCGGCCCAAGATGAAACTTAGTCGGTTGAAAAACAGCCAAAGATCCTCTCGACCCAAAAAACATTTAACGAGGCCGCCGACGAAATATGAGCGCGTCCAGCGTATATATGACGGAAATCTGATGTGCTCATTTCTCTTACTGCAGGCTGATCGCAAGCGTGTACTTCGCAGGCTCGCTTCTTTTCGTTCCGCGAAAGTACCAGAGCTTGAAACTCGCGAAACGTAACGTAGATACTGAAAACCGTGCTGCAATTTTCCGCAAGTATAAATCATACTTTTAGTCGTAACCCAGATTTCATAAAATTCTAAACTCGACGAACCTGATCAATATTTCGTATGTTCGCGAGATCGTGTAGTTACAAATACTGAACTCGACTAACTCCGAAAGTTAGGAGGAAATGGACGCTATTTCCAGCCATTCAGTACGGCGTAGTTATATGATTTATATTGCATATTGATAATATAATAATTCCATACGATGATTCGAAGGAAACTTCGATTGCAGTTGAAACTTTGAGAGTTTCATCTTCCTCCGAACTGTATGTGTAATTAATGTACTATCGAACATCGGTCAGTTATCTCGTTAGTTGTCAACTTTTAATGAATAATTTGAGAATCATCGTGCTAATAGAGCAAAACTTTGTTTATTAAATTTTTGTTACTTAATGTCTAACCATGATTATACTCGTCTACTCGTCCGTGACAAAAATGTCGGACTGGATAGCGGGAATCATTCAAATTTGTATTTATGAATTCTAAAGTTTTTCCGGCAAACCACAGCACGGTCGGATGTAGGAAACTTTAAATAAAATTCATTTGGGAGATTCGTGATCCGACATTACCATAAATTTGCAAGCTACCGGGTGCGCGGACTTGGAATTTATTTCAACTTCAACTACCGGGACATTCCCCAGAAAGAGAAAGAGAGAATCTCAGAATTCTATGCTGAATACACTTCTCGAGTTCTTTGCTATTATAATGGTACCTGTAAATTGCGACGATCGTAATGAGAACATTGGTAGGACCTTAAACATTATAGTATTATTTTTTCCCAACTTCCATAAGCATTATTCATACTTTGAGTAAAGTCAATGAAATTCTGCATAAAATATTCTTCGATTTCTTTACACATAAATTTTAATACTTGAAAAATAAACTATATTAATAATCATAAACTGTGTATATTACAATAGTGTACATGTTATAATTATAATTGGATATATTTGTTTTATAATAAATATACATTTATAAAATATACATATAATTATATATAAAATGTAAAATATGTTAAATAATATATACAAATTAAACTGACTTTAACTATGACTTTAAATTGTGAGCAATTTGAATTATTCGAAAAAAAAATTAAGGCGGAATGATATTCTTTGTCATATTTCTATACTAAAGCATTTCCTGTGGCATTCAATTTACAAAAGTATGCTCCATTAGGTTTATACATCTTTCGTGTCCTTTACTGGATGCCAAAAAGCACAGCATCTCTCGCCACGATAATGCACGCTCGCAATTATCCTTAAGAGTCGCCTGATATACACGCAGTCCCGGCGATGTCCTACCGGTGCTTTAATCCCCGACGACGGTGCCCTCGGACCAATTGTCTCCCTCATAAATTACCGAGGATCGTCGCCGAATTCCAGCCCGGAATTCGTAGTCGTCGCACTTAGGTGCACGTGTGCGTGTACTTGAGCGCGAAAATACGAGGCGGCGCACGTGCATGAATTTACAAGGGAACTCGGGGCACGTAGACGGGTACGGCAAACACGCGGTACGCGCGCGTCGCCGGTCCTCTCTCTGTTGTGGGACAGTGCGTGCCGTCCGGATGCGTCGCGGCGCCGGGCGTCGTTAGAGGAAACGTCAGCACGCTCGGAAATGTTCCCGGTCTTCTCATGAAACGGCGAGCGGGACATCTCATTGCCGTGGGTGAAAGACGAGACGAAGAGCCGAGAGGAAGAAAACTCCGCGGTACGGAGTTTAGGTATAATATTCTTGCACCGACAAAACGGCCGTCCCACGATATTACAACCGCAATGCGTACCGTTCTTCCTGCAGCACATGCGCCTGACGGTATCCGGCCTATTGCTGATAGAGACGATAGCAGAGCGAACAGACGAAGAAAGAAGCATAGCGAATGAGAAAATGGTGGATATGAGGAGAAGGAACGAGAAGAGAGAGATAAAGCGAGGGATGAAACGGTATGCTAGACGGGCAAATTTTGTGCGATTGCCAACGTAGAACACTGATGTCAAACGACGAGCGGACCGAGAAAAAAAACACTTGAAAGCAAGATCGATTGAATATATGGACACTGCAAGAAATGTTCAAATCTGTATTTATTTTATTGCTGAATTTATTGCAATCGATTTATTTTTGCTACCATCATCAGTTTATCAATAAACACATTGGAAATCTTGCTGCTATGTTCCATGCTTAGAATGTAATATATGAAGTCAGAATTTGCCGACAATTACTCTGTACGAAGGAATCTTTGATTATTTAAATTAGTATATATATCTCTCCAAATCTCCCTTATATGGAACTTGCTATTAAACGACGCTTTACTGTAGTCAGTTTGCTTAGCTAAGGCATGTTTACTCCTATTTGCCTTCTCAACGATGTCGCTTCTAGCCCTTCTCAACAAGATCTCCCCTAGCATTCTCATTCTTTCCCCACACGAAACAACGCTTTGGTACATTACGGGCGTAGATATTCGAATATGCCGCTTGCAGAATATTAAGATACCAGTATTAGGCCTGCTAGCTACACGCTCTTACACTTCCACCAAGGCGAGAAAACGAAGTTAGGGACGAAGCAGCGATAGCAACAGCAACCAATGAGCGGCTTCAGAATGCAACGGTCCGGACGTAGGGTTGGTGGTAACTATACGCGGGAGCTTCCAATTAACCCCCGCATTTAGACAGTTTGAGCACAATAACATAGCCCAAGGGGTTCCTTGCACCGGCGAATGAACGAGTAAGTTGGCACAGTAGAAGGAAGCAGACACTCTGCATGGCGCTCCCTTTCCTTCTTAATGTAGCTGCATTAATTAACCGCCGAAGTGAGGCACTCTGGAATATTTCTCTGCTACTCAGACTCGGAAAGAAGAAAATCCTCGACGATCCTGGGATATTTGATAGTGAATTTCCTACGCCAACAAAAGAACTCGCGCGAATCCACCGCCATGAATTTCTGCCTTGCGCTGGACATTATTAAATGTCAGCAATAAAATTCAATATGTGCCACATGTCAAATCGTAAATTGCAAAATGTGATTAACGTTAAAAACGAATTGCATTTTTATATCTGCGAATTTGTGACGCAAAATCGATTCTCCGTCGCTTAAGGTTTAGATATTGAGAAGTAAATTGAAATCTTTTTTACTACAGTTGATATCATTTCCGATCTTATGCAAGGATAAATGAATATTTAAATTATGAAGAAACTTTCTTACGATCTTTTAAATTTCGTACGTGTTTCGTTCGTAATACGAAAAAAAACTTGCGGATCGATTCTAGCTCACATTTTTAATCCTCGGTCGTGCCGGTGGCACGTTGTCACGACGTTTTAAGGGTCTTCGTGTCCCTCATTTTCGCTCCAGCTGACTCTTTCTCGATTTCTTCCGGAGCACATCTCTACTTTCGAAAGCCCCGCCGGCAGTTCGTCGTAACGTTCCCCCGGGTAAAGACAGCCGCGACCCTTGCCTTCTACGGGTCTTCAAGCCGCCATAAATGGTCTCATTCTCGACTCTACATCCCGATATAAAAATCTCTCCCTTGGATTCTCGGCGCATCGCGTGTCGGAGAGAAATGAAGAAAGTGGAGCAACAGCGTACGACGAATGAAACGACGAATGGAATCAGAAAAATGCAGGCATCTCCGGGGAAATTAACGTAATGAGGCAGTTCGATTCTTCGCCCAGCAGTGAAAAGGGAGATAGGACGGGCGAACCGGGAAAAAGGTGAGGAGGGGGGAAGGAGGAGAGGCGAGGAAGGGAAGAAGTCTGGAAGCCGAGAATACTATCGTTCTCCGCAGTCGTTTGCCATCGCGAAGTTATTGGTTCCTTCGAGATGCTTACTTCCGTAATTCGTCGGGATCGTCCGATGAGAGACCGAACGTCTCATTAAAATTAGAGTGGATCTTCAACGGTAAGACTCCGCATTGATTATGGCGTGAGAGTGTCCGGTATCGTTCTCTTCTCATCGCGACTGGTTCTTTTTAACAGCAACAAATGCGAGAGACTTATTCTTGGGGAGATGATCGATTTTGATTAATAAGTATGACAATAAGATCTCGACTTTGCGACGACTTTCTGAATGCAGTAATGAGAATAATTGGAGAAATAACTATCTAATTATAGAAATAAATCCCAAAGCTTATATATAGTTTTACGATTGTGCATTGTTAATTGAATTATGTGATACGCATATTATTGAAATTAAAACATCAATAAATCTATAATTTTTTTAACAACGCTGAGAATTAATTTTCTTTATAAAGCTAAAGTATTTCTACTGTAAAATTAATAACACTGTCTAATATTTGTCTGGAATATAAATATATTTATGGAATATAAATATATTAAGTTAATATAAAATACGGTTACATTTGTAATTACAATATTATGAAGTATTGCAGAGTATTTGCAGAGAATGAATTAAATAAGCTGAATAAATATTTAATATAATTAACAAAATAAACTTGGGGATCATTGTGCGAGTTGCCGACCGAAGTTGCTTCAACTTCGGCGTGGAAACTTTTATTCGTCGATCGACCGTTCACGAAAGTTGAGCGGGAGATCGTGCATTCAATGAGAAAACTTATTTGCGAGTTAACGAAAGGTATCGGTCTTTCCTTCGCAGCCTCATCGAGATCGTACAATTACGCTAAAGAGACTGTTATCAAAATCACGATGCTCGCGTCGTTATTCGATTTTGCCTCGATCTCTCGGACAATGCCTGCGTGGTTCAAATATCACAATGCAAGGCTTGTCCACGATTCAATTACATGACTCAAGAGGCAGGCGGAGCCTCATTTTTCATCGGCCATTATGGCGAATCCTTTCTAAATGTTCTTTCGTTCTCGACAAACAATACCCATTTTTTGTGCGTAATAATATAACAATCGGACTCGCGCCTTTGTTTCTCGCTCTCGCGCGCTCGATTGGTCGACATGGAAGGGGATCAAATGCGAGTTAATAAAATGTCTCAACTGCATTAGATACATATTTCCCGGTTCCTCTGGCTTCGCCCTTTCGCTTAATCCATCTCTCTCTCTCTCTCTTTCTCTCTCTCTCTTTTCCCTTTCATTCCTGTCTCCTGACTCTCTCGCGGCTCTTTGTCCCTCTCCTTCGGCACGGCATTTTGCCTTTGAGCCGCCATAGCAGTTCAATTGTCCGCGAGAGGCGGGAGAAAGATTCTATTAAAAAGTTGACGACGGGGACGACGACGACGATGGATCCGGACTTGCGAGTTTTAATGCACTCGTTATAATCAGCCCTCTTACCGCGAAATGTCTAGCGAGCGCCTTCGTTCGTTACTCTTCAGCATTTCTACCCTCCTCCAATCTTCCTCCCGCATTCATCCCCGTCGGTAACTTTCGTCCTGCACTTGCCGCGTCTTTTCGCGCGCGTCCTCGTAAATTGGGAAAATAATTTGCTGTTTTAAGAAGCAGCTCGGCTCCTTCCTGAGTCTCTTCGTTCTCATCCTCTTGTTCTCATCGCCATCCCAAATGCGAATCTTCTTTTTTAAGTACAACAGTCTTACGGCAGCCGGACATTCGCCTCATTTTTGTCGCGATGCATTTGACGCCGTTGCCATCGTCGACGTCATTCCCGTCGTTCCGCTTTTAGCGTAAGGCACCATTTTCATCGCTCGTCGGATAACTAATTTTCATAATCTTCGGCCGCGCGAGAAAGTCGCCTGGGAGAGAGAGAGACTTGCGCGACGGACGGCTCGTCTTTTTATCCGAGTTCTTAAAGTTTAATTAAATTTTAATTTATCAATATCCGTTCACGGCCTCCAACGAGAATGATGGATTTATTCTTAATACTGACGGGATTTTCTTTTATCTTTTGTTAAAAAGATGTATTAATGCTTTTATCCATCTGGTATATATATATATATATATAAAAGAATTAAATAGTCGATTACGTCTGTGATTAAGAAAAATTGTAACTGCCTCCGTCAAGTATTTCTTCTGCTAATTACATGGACTTACAGTACTAAAAGTATCTTAAAGAATTAAAATTGTTAATTTAAAATTTATGTTTAATTTTTTACGAATTCTGTTATCACAAATGTTTAATTTTACGTGATTCTGTTATATAATGTATATCTTTTGACATTCAGCACAAAACAATGAAACTCTCTAATTGAAAAGCTTATTCGTATCTGACCGCGTATCTGCTGAGTTACAACGCTAAAAAAGTAGTGAATGAATTTTCAACTTGGCGAGAGTAACGGGAATCTCGAATCAAACGGGGGCAATGCATCGATAGTGAGGCAGGAGGGTGAGGAACGACGGTGAGCCAGCTTAATAATACAATCTGAGCATCATTAGCCGTGGTAATGGTGTGAACTTTTAATTAGTTGTGCAGTTTTATTCGGAAACACTTGCCCGAGCAGCGAATCCATTGTGTTTTTATTCATGACCCGTGAGATAGGCAACGCAGTCCTATCTTCTCTCCCGAACTTGAACCGCTTCCACCCTGCGTTAATCAGAAACCCTCGGGTCCAAGAAGAGCAGGAAAACTTTAACTTTCTTTTTGCTTTCCTCGTCAAGGAGAATTCTGAGAACGAGATGTTATGTATTTCTCTATTAACACCCCCATGAACCTTTAACAATCGACTCGATGTCTTGATGACTTAATCAAGGAATAAAACTTTTTTTTTCTATCCGGAATACAGAATAGTGTAGAAGATTTAGTGATGCATACGAGCGAGACAAGACGAGAAAATACTGAGATTTAGACTCGACAAAAACAAATGATTGATACAATTTTACATACATATGATAATCTCGGATGTTACTTTTAATGACACGAGAAGTTCTAAAACTATTCCGAAATTCTCGTGTAGAAATGCATCACTAAGAAGATTCGATAGATACACGAGAAATATATAATTCCTAAATAATATACATTGTATAATGCTATTATAGTAGATAGAATACCATCACATCATGAAATTTACAACAAAATGTACGGAAATTTACAACGGAAATTCTTTTTATTATTAACGTAAATAATTAAAGGATATTGAAAATATTATGAAAATATTATTTCTCGACTGCAATTATTTAAAGCCAATTAGTAAACTTTATTGTATTTTTTTATCTATAAATAAACAGAGAAAGAGAGAGAGAAATTTTATGTTATTATTCACTTTTTACTCATTTTGTATAAATTATTATATATATTGATTAAATGAAAAAATCAGATCTTGATTTGACCCGATCTTCCTAGGTATATTTTAAAAATTCATTAAAGATTTAAATATTGAAATATTGTTCTTATAAAAAAGAATACGACAAAAATCGACAAGACAGAGGAAATGCTGAACAGAGTAATTTTTAATTTATTTCCCATTTCAGAAAGAATATCTTAAAAGCTGCAATCCTTTCGGCAGACATTAAGACGCTTTACTCGCGATCGTGCCGTAAACTAAATACTCATAAATATTCTTGCATTTGCGATGAAAGGAATCGACACTTTAACGTGCTTGTCGTAGCAATCGGTCAGAACAAGCAGGCGTTCCCTCCCTAGATAATGGCAAAAGTCCTTAAAAGGATTCGGTTTACTAATCCCTTCACGATCCGCCTATAAACTCAAACACTCTTCGCCTCAAACCGCTATGGGTCATTCAATAGAACCGACGGCATAAAACGGATTTGGATGGCTTTAATTACTCAGCTCTCGACCGGCGATGTAAATGATGGCCATTAAATCGCTTAGCTCGATGTTTACTTCGAAACCACTAAAATGCGGTGATAGAGCCAGAGAAACGACTGTGGTCATACGAGTTGAACGTTTTTATGCCACAGGCATTTTGCACTGATGATCACATACATTTCACTTGAATCTCCACGCAATATACGCGATAGAAATCAACATTTCGAAATTTTGTGCAGCTCGACAAATTACAATATATACTCTCTAAATCTGAATCAGTGAATAATCACTGATATCAGTGCCAAGTATGTCACTGATAATCAGTGAATGAAATGTGAGATCCCTATCCTAGCTAATTTTTATTATGTGATCTAACTAACTTTGTTTTAATACATAAATTTAATAAATATGGTATTGGAACATTGAAATTAATGTGCAAATATCAGTATTTTAGTTATATAATGCTCAAACATTCTTCTTTTTTTAGTTGAGCTTCACTAATTACCCAATACCAAGTATATACCACTGGGTAATTAGTGACTATCCACTGATTCAGATTTAGAGAGTATTTATATTGTAAATTCATGAGGATTATAAATAATTGAAACGATGACGATAGAATATAATCTTTATGCAAATAATTGATTATTTTAAAAGTCGCGAAAGCATCACGTGTAATCGCATTTTAATAAACTCGCTTTATTTGTTTATATAAAACCTATAGGACTTGGCATGAGTGTCCGACGATGCAATCCTAGAAATAACAGCAAACGACTCGAGTGCCAATTCCGGTTGATTAAAGCGTTGTGGGATATTCCGGCATGCAAAATTGGTTATTCGCGAGACGGCGCGCGGCAGCGTATTTTGCAAAAAATACGCAGAAAAAAATGGCTCGCCGTTTGCTTATAAACATGCAAATCGTGGGCGGCAGAGCGAAATTTTCATTACGCATCCCCCTCGTACGCCACCGCGTTCTCTCAGTTTCGCTTCGCGGCTCGTCGCCGGTTTTTGCCTCTCACGCGCTAAATTCATCGATGGTTATCACCGTTCATCCGTTTTCCTTTCCATTCCGTGTATAGAACTCTCTGCGTCGAGTCGCATTCGCTATCAAATTCCGATCGTGACTTTCTAATCCGTATTTTCGGAGAAAGTGTAAATGAATTTTACTTCCGTTTGAATTTTACCGACCAAGTTGCTAAATTTTCGAAACTTTATAAGTATATATTAAACGTGACTAACTTCTTTCTCGACTTTTACTTGTATCTCCGGTGAGATACAAGTCGCAAACCAAGAAAATTCGAGCCAACCCACGCGATATATTTTTTCGACGTTCACATCGATTTGGCGGGTCGCGTGATTGAATTCCCAAGTCCCAGAAAATGATAGCGGCCCTTTATCCGAGGGTCTCGCCGGATGAACCTCCAAATGGTGCCAGATTATAGTGTCACGTGGTCCACAGGTTCCTCGGTGTAGGGGAGCCAAATATATTGTCTGTCGCACGCATCGCGTACGCGCGTATACGGATCTGGGACCGACGAGCGTAACGCCGACGCGACAGATTGGCCGGGATAAATTAATTTCATTTACCGGTGATTTAGACGATCCGCGATGTTGAAGGGAGTGCCATTTGACATCCTCCACGCTCGCAACGTCGCGTTCGACTACGAATGGATGCCTTTAGCGTGTCTCGAGCATCGTTACGCAGTAAGTTAAATGAATGTTAACGGAACCATAATCTCTCAATGGCATTAATCTCGGAATACTAAGAATAAGTGAAACATAATGTCATTATAAAAATTGGAGATGTACTCATCACTTATTATTTTTTTACATAAAATTTTTCAAATTTTTTGAGAATTGCAATAGACTATTGAAATCACAAATTATTATAAAGAGAACGTTGTTGATAACAGTTTTAACAGTTTTAACATTCTTAACGATACTTTTGTTTCGCGATTATGCGAGATTTTTTTATCTTTATATTCAGAGCTACTCTTTTATTAGAAGTTTTATTCTTTTATAAGAGAAAAAATATATCTTTGAATATTTATAGAATTAAGTGTAACAGATAGTACTACATTTATTCTTCAATATGGATTAATAAGCGTTTACAAGTGATTAAGTAAGTTGCAGTAATGGAAGTACTTGCAAGAAACTTTAGGAACGACCTTGACCAAGCACGCTCGACCGAACATAACATTCATCATCCGATGGCAGCGGAAATGTGTTGGCTAGCGGTACCCCGCAACTTTCCGGCTCCTCTGTTCCGGTTTTAATACAATTACGGCAAAATCTAATATCCCACGAGAACAGGGCGTTTAATACAAAGGATGCGAGAGCATCGTCGTAAGCGAAACGAGGATTTACGCGTCAGGAATAGTAAGCGGCAAGTGTTTCACAATGGATGGAAGAAGCGACGGGAAAACAAAGCTAGATTATAAATTACGGTTTAAATTACGCGTAGCTTTAACAACACGCTATTCTAAATCAACAAACGATCGATACGAACATGACGATATTCGATAGATGTAATATTCATATTTCACGTAAATCTTAGCTCCGATATTCCAATAAATAATTTTAATTAATTTTAATGGTTAGAAGTCACGAAAAGATGTGAAAAAATATCCAAAAATATACAAAGATATTTTATATTAATGATATTTTATATTAAAAGCGATTATTATGTAACGTTACGTCCAAAACATCAGCGATAATTCAATCAATAATTGCGTTCCACTCCACAGCTTGTAAAGTACAATCAACTGGAAAGCAATTTCGATTATGAGGTTAACATTGTAACAATTATCATTACAATGATATACGTTATATTTTTTTCCTTAAAAATGCTTCTTTCATCGCAACAGGAGGGAAAAATGCGCCAACTGTTCCCTTGGGATGCTACAACCGTCGGATGAGAGATAGGAATTTTTCTTGAAAAAAATCTTATGACACAAAGTCGGGAGATTTTGTCGCTTCGCCGAGGTTCTTCAGAAACACTATGTAGTCACGATATTTTCCGCGTAGACCGAAATTATGCGGCAGCGTCGCGCGCAAAGAGCGGGCGCAATTATGCTTGAAAAACTTTTTTTGGAGGACGAGGGAAAAGGTAGAAAACACGGCGAGTTTAAGAAGTGACATTCGTCTCCCGAAATTAACCTCGGCCTGCACGTGCTTGCGATACGAAAAACGCCTCGTAGTTTTTCCTGTTCCTCCGGTCCCCTCTCCGACCTGAAGACAACGAACGAATGCGACGCGCAGAGAATGAAATACGCCGGCACAGACCGGGAGAGCTGGAGGAACGTAACAACACGAACTCGAGATTCGCCAAAAGTTCCAAAAAATTATGTCGCGTTGGTAGAGATGCATCTCTCTAGGCGGCTAGCTTATGCAGCGAGTTAAAAGGCTTCCGCGAGAAAGTTGTGTAGATTTTACGAGTTGCATTACTTGGCATGTATAACCATAGGACCATTTATAATCGAGAGTCTAAATATCCAAGTTTAATCTCTAATGAAAGTGGAACACAGTTTCGCGTATAATACGCGATCATAATTAATCATATCAAGACATTGACGGATAAGAAACAAGATAATATAATCTTCCTACATACAAGAAGAATGATTTTGCTGATGTATCTAAAAACTTAGCTAAATGTAACAGATACAAATAATTTTATTGGATCATCAAAATAATTAGATAGCAATCTCAAACATGATGAGCAATGCTGCCAAAAGTCTTAACATTCTAGCAATCAATTTTAGACATACATAATTATTTTGATGGTCCAACAAAATTATTTTCAAATCTTTTTAGCAAAATTTTTAGACAATAAAATCGTCCTTTCCAATAAAAAAATCTATGCAAAATATAGAGTATGTCTTCGCTACATATTTTTACCTCATACCTTTGATTTAGGAACTTTAAATATTTTTTTTAATTAAAACATTTCTATTACAAAAGATTTATTTTATGTTTTTATTTACAAATTGACATTTTCTTAAGTTATATCCTTGATATAGATATTTCACTTTTTACAAATATGTACTTCAATTTTATTCCTATTCCGTATTATATTTTACAAAGCTTGAAAATCAATCTCTTCATTTTTATCCGCAAATTAGATTGAATTGCTCACTGTTTTATCGCCTCTTGCATCATCCAATGCTGTCGGGTCCGATAAACGCCAAATCAGCCATGAATTATAATTAAACTGGATCGCATGAATCTAGCACGGTAGCTCATTTTGTTCCAATTTAGGATTTTCTGCGAGGCAAGCGGGCACTCTTGAACAGTCAGCCAACCCAACCTGTGCGCCAGGTAGGCTAGAACAGTGTAACGTGAAATTGGTACTTTGAAATTTCATTAGTGAAGTCAGGTGGCGTCACAGATTCAATTAGCTTTTTATTGGATTTCGAACTGTGCGAACTGTCAAAGCGGTAACCGCGCTAGCCGGTCGCCTCGCAGGCTGGCTGGCTGGTTAGCTGGTTGTACTACTGGATACAGTAACGAATCCTGCTGCACAGCAACTCGTATATATCGCGCGATATATGCCAGGACGAGCGATCGCTTTGCTACCGAATCGATATTTTTACACCAACTCGGATAATCGCTTGCACAACTTTGCCGTGCCTTCGAATACCGTCGAAATAACTGATGGCTTTTCGAATGCCCATACAGTTGGTTTTACGCTTTTACAGAAAACGCGCCGTTCGTCAGTCTGTTTATCTTCTTCGTAAAATCCTCTCGCGTTTAGCTTCTCGATAATTTATTTTGCAGCGTTCAGAAAGGCTTAAATAACGAGCGGCTAATCGGACAGTTACTTTGTTCTTGCTGATGTAATTTACTACAATGGCAAGAAAGCTGCCAGAACTAATTAATACACAAAATATATTTCACTTGGAAATATCTATACTATTTATATTTTCTATTAATTCATTTCTTATTTAATATCTACAATTGCAGATAGATTGAACAAGATCTGCAGTTAATAGGTAACAGTTAAAAACAGAGTTGAGATTATAATGTTTTATTCATTTATTTGCGCGCGCGCGCACACACACACACACATACAATTGTTTTGCAATTTAATACATAAGATTCGCACTAATAAATTTGCACTAATAAATGAATGAATGGCGTCTTTCTGTTTCGATCGTCGCCATCATTAAAAGCATTCATGAAATACGAGAGAGAAGAGCGAGCAGAATTTGAAAGTCGGCAAAATTCGACCCCATAGTGGTTGTACCGCTCGTGCATCATAGGTTTATGGTTCCACGATGGCATTTATAAGGTTTGCTCGACTTGGCAAGTAACTTCTACCGCCAAACTTATCCCAGACATTTGGGGTGGCGATGCTGGTGGAGCGCGTCATTACCACTATGATATATATACGGAGAATATCCGTTAATGCGTTTTTGGGGTTCCTTATTGAAAAATATTGCGTTGATCCCGAACGTATTAAGTTAATACAACGCAATCGAATAAAACATACACACAAATTTAGTGCTTTTTTGTTGTTAATTGTTGCCTTATTTCTGATTTTACTGCTTTAGTCAATTTGATAAAAATATGCTTTATAAACTTAAGTTAGTATAACTACTTTTTTTTATCAAATCGGCTAAAGCAATAAAAACGCAAATAAAGCAACAAATCAGTAAGAAAAACATTAAATATATATATATGAATATTTTATTCGATTGTGCTATAGTAGTTGTGTTAGCTTAATAAATGTTTAGCATGTTTAATGTCACTTAAATCAGTCTTTGAATTTAGTTACGGAAATAATAGCAATAATTTCTTCGTATAAAGCTCGATATTACAAATGCAGGACATTCGGAAATTATTGTTGTCTATAAGAATGATATATTTAAGAATTTATTTTATTGTTTAAGAATATATGTGCTATCCTCGGAATCGAGCGATAAGTAATAAGCGGAGTACAATAATTTATTCGCCTATTGATACATTGTTATCGCCTCATTCCCCTTTTTTTTGTTTTTGGGTCTCTTTCCTGTATGCATTCTTCTAGTTTCAATCACTTCACGATGACATTCTATCACTTCACATAATCACACTCTATATCACTCGAGCGATGTGTACCTCGAGCAGCTTCGAAATCGTAAATCTGTTCTGGATTATTTAGAACAAAAGTGACGTAGACAGTTCAATATTGTAGAGTGTCTCTTTATAATATCAAACAATAACAATTTTGTTGTATTTGATGCAACTGTCTGT
Organism: Atta colombica; assembly: GCF_001594045.1. Classification (NCBI taxonomy): domain Eukaryota; kingdom Metazoa; phylum Arthropoda; class Insecta; order Hymenoptera; family Formicidae; genus Atta; species Atta colombica. Next base: position 348,126 of record NW_017259231.1, on the reverse strand, counting down.
TTAATCGGGATTATTATATCGTGCTGCAGAGCGAAAAATTTAAATTGAACAAGTTAATTTAAATATCTTACCTCTATCTTGTTGCTACAATCGTTTCGCGTGACAACAGCAAAACAGCCAAAATGTCTGAACCGCATCGTTTATACAGTTGACTGATTACATTTCGCATCTCTCCATTCTCTCCTTCTTTTCTCCCATCGGTGATCCCATAAATTAGGGTAGCAACCCTACCGCCTACCTCCCTGCGGGGAAACAGGACGATTTCGGACGCACGTCGCGTCGCCGTTACGCTGCCCTGACGTCGGTGGCCCTCGTCGATTCGACGGCCCCGGACGTCCTATCCCGCGATAAATCAGACCGGATGCGTTACACGTGGATGTAACGCGTTTTCTCTACGTGCAGGTGAAACCAGACCAGCCAGTACTTTTATGTATCAAGTACCGCGGTGCCATGAACGGTATGGTGTTACGCAGATCCCAACGCGGCACTAAATTCACTGAGCAAAAAGAAAAGAAGGAAAGGAACACTTTTTTATTCCTCGCGAGATCTTGTTAAGTCCAATTCCACAACCATAGAGAGAGTTACTTTCGATCGAAGTGCGCTAACAGCCGAAAGCTCGTAGAACGCACGTTTGATGACTATAGTAGTTCGATCTAACAACGGTTTAATCCACTTTTATATAGAAGCTCGAGAGAATTATTCTTAGAGAAAATAGATTTAGAAAAGAAAATACTTCTCTGATCGCTATTCTTTTAAACTTCAATTACCAGTGTTAGAAAGTAGTTGTTCCCTTTTCAGAATAACTGAGATTTATTTGCGTATCAATATGTATCATTTGCGAAGAAATATGAATACTTCAGGTTTCTCGATACAACCTGACAAGCGAAATATGCGAAACCGTCATATCCCATCGTGACAAAAAAAAAATTCCTCGCTCATAGGAACATATCCTAAATCCTGGCGAAAATTCGATATATATATATTCACAAATTTCAGCCACGCCGTTTATTCCTCACTTTCCACCGTCAAAACTACTCTTACGATAACATCACCAGGCAGCGCAGCCTGTAATCGACTTTTCCTCTAAATGTGTTCCACCTTTTTTCAAAAATTCAATTACGCCGCGTCACTCTACGCGCGCATACACACATAAAAACGTAGCTTCTGAATATGTATACATACATATGTATACATACATATATATTTATATTGAAAATTTTCACGCATGAAGCAGCGCGATTGACATAAAAGGAAGAAAGAAAACTGAGTCATAGTTGCAGCAGATTAATTGCGCATAATCGATAAAATGTCACGTAATCTCCCAGCCAAACAATTTTCGCAGCGCCGGTCGCGTCAATATAGTATAGCAAGATAGTCTGAAAGCCTTAATCAGACGGTCGATCTGCCAACGCAGTTCTCTGCAGAACCAGGAATGGCAAATGCGGGACGTGTTTGCAGAGGATTTTACCTACAGGCAATTAGACGGAGTTATAATTAACCCGGGCGAAGTGGTGATTATGGCATACGGACACCTACTATGCGCGCAATGCAGGCGAGGAGTCGACCAAACGTGGGATCACGTCGTCGTATATACCCTCGGATGTTTACCGGACATTCATTGGACATCGTGGAGGATTTGTTTGCATTACGGATTACAACGGTACGCAAGTCCAAACTGACGCCACTAGCGGACGTTTCTCAGTACAGTGACAGTTGACACTGCGTCCTCTTACGGAGACTTAATCCCATGGCATGGCGACAAATTGGCACTGATTGGGTTGGATGATCCTGTGATTACTGTCTCCTTCTTCCTCGATGAGATTCCTCTAAGTCCTGACATATGTTGGATAATTGAATGTATTGCATATAAATCTTTCATTTGAACTCGATATTGATGTTTTTCTACATTTCGCGTCTTTTAGAAATCTTAAAATTATTGTACCAATAAGGCATTTTGATATAATGAGGCAAGCAGCTTGTGAAAGAAATGCAAGATAGAAATGTGTAATCAGGTTTCATTCGTCGAAACTGCAACTTGCATATTTCTTAAAGCAGATTTCTTGAGAAAAAGAAGCTCGTCCAATATTGATTTCCGTCTACCACTTTTATGACTTTTCTATTCAGCGGCGACATTCTATATATTTCGTTTATACTCAATAACGTTATTTCATTTCAGCTTTAGTCGCGTTGATTACAAATTGACTTCTTATCAATACTGACGAGATTTAAAAAAAGCCTTCATTTTTTCCGTTCAAAATGATATCAAGAGACGTTTCGTGAAAGATGAGACAATAATTTGTTTCCGACTAAAGTTATCGATATTGCCTGAGATAGTTATCTTTATAGATACGAAGCTTCTATAACTCCCTTATATGTATATACCTAAAGACTATTATCCGTATTCATGCATAGAAGATAAAGAAGAAGGAAATCCGTTACACTTTATCGATACTTTACCATCCTTCCTCTCTCCTTTAATAAAAGATGATTACGTTATGCTTCATAAAGTTATGAAACGCCATTCTTGCATGTGCACGAAATGAAAGAATAAATATTTTCAATGTCTCAATTTTAATTTAATTATAAGTTAAATTAATGCAATTATTAAATTAAATGCATCAATCATTTCAATATTTTATAATGACCTAATTGGTATAACTAGTGTAGATGTCATTTTTTAATTATTAAATAGCTGGTTTACTTGTGATGATATTATGATTCCAATCTTAAGAAAGGAAATCACCCTTTAGATATGATATAAAAAAAAATGTAGTTTTTGTCCCAACTTTTGTGTTGCAGAACTAGAGACATTAACAGTAACTCGTGATTTTGATTCCGCAATTCTAATCGGATTCTCCTTGCCTCGAAACACGCGTGAACACGCGAGTATATGGGAGTGCGTGTGAATGGGAGGAGAGAAAAGCACGCGTGTGCTCTTTTCAGGCGAGAGACCAAGCATCGTCCTCCCACCTCTGTATAACTGACGTTTCATGAATTGGAAATGTAATTTTACCACCCAGCCGTGGCTCGCGGCATCGTAACTGTTTGCATGATACCCAGGGCGCGAAGTAAACGAGCGCATAATTTCAGCCGCGAACACGTCCACGGGGCCCGACAACTCGGGAGGTGCCAAAGAGTATATTTCGCTGTGTGCCGGGTGACAGCGCGCGTAATCGCGATCACCGTGCTTTCTATCTCAACGCGCGCTTCCCCTGAAAGATTACTCTCAATGCTTATCTCGTTCTCCCTTACAATTATTAATCTTTTGCAGGACGATACCGCATGGCGAGATATGTAATAAAAATCGAAACATTAAAATGTACGTGTAAAATGTAGACAATAAATGGAATATTTATTTGAATTATTGGAGGTAACTGGTTTTTTGCGATTTTACATGTTCAAAAATAACATCAATAATTTATAGAGGCGAAAGTTCATAATGAACCTCTCTTTCATCTCATTCATTGTGTGGCTAGAGCATAATAACGCTCGTACGAATACCTGCGATTGGATTCGTCGCTCAGTGCAGCTGCTTAAGAGTTGAGAAACGCTTGCAATTACAAGAGTATCATCAGCAAGATGACGGTCGCTTGCTCGCAGCACAACCGAGGAGACTACAACGAGATGAAAACGAAGGAGATGAAGCTCTCCCTCGGGTAACGTATCCGCGCACAGCGACGTTCCCGAGCCAATAAGAGTCGTGTCTTAATTCTTTTCGCGCCTCTTTCCTGTGGCATTATCATAACCGACCGGCGGGATAATCTTTTATTTAGTCCTCCCTCGATCTCGCAGGCTATCCTTATCCGGTTCATAGTGCACGGTATACGACCGTTCTCCAAACCAATTCCGCGCCGCTTTTCCCACCCGTTCCATTTCACGGGCTTCCAACCTCTCATACCACTTAAATAAATCATATAAATACGACCGCGCGCGTTCACCATCTTTTACGAATGGGCGACCAACGGGCGACGGAGGGTTGCGAGACAGCAGGGCACGGAGGATTATACATTCGCCGTTTTAATCTAATCTGCAGGCGCATGTAAGAATATATTAAAGAAAAACTTTGCTCTCAAGACGTACTTGCGAAAATTATACCGTCTCTAGCAGCAACGCGGTGCTGTCAGGGACGCATCCGAAGACGATGCATGAAAGGGATGTAGGAAATATCGAAGAGAGAGAGAGAGAGAAAGGGGAAGAGAGAGAGAAAAAAAGAGGTACTAAGGAAGAAAGAAGGTTTAGAGGGAGGTTCAAAGGAGCAGAAGTAGTTCCCATAGGCCGCCTATCCTGTACGTTCGCTTCTGTGCAAACTCCCATCAGCAACAACTATCTAGACCCATACATTTATTTACATGTAATTACGTTACACCCTCGTCTTGCCTCAAGTTCTCGAGATCTAATAAACATGTAAGATAGTACCAACTCTCGGGGAGAAACACCCCACGTTGCCATAATTTACTTATGATAAGGTGCAGCTTCTCTCAACGATGTCCAATATATAAAGAAGTATTTTCAAATAATCACGTCTAAGAGCTTCAACTCTTCGACTTGAACAAGATTTTTTTTATAAATCATTAAGCAAACTTTGTTTAAGTCGAGCTGATGCTTTCTTACAGTCATAGCACGCGTTTTCTTCGTCACACAGATATGAGTATGACAAACCCGACGATTCTTCAAATGCAGATATTTTGTCTTTACTACAGAATTTTACTCTGTATATACTCGCAATTCCTCTCGCGAATCATTACGCGAGTGACGAGAGATTATGAATGCTGTCGCCTAATTTGAGATGCACCTGTTACTCAAGTCTGCGCACGACTTAAGTGGAATCGGAAACCAGATGTGCTCCAAATAGATCGATGAAGGAGGAAGGAGAAGGATAATTCGAAAGGGAAAAGGAGAAAATACTTGGATAATTCGTTAGACTTCCAGGTAGACTGCATACGGTGAGATGAGGTGAAACGTATTGACATACGTCTTCGCATGAGAGGTCCCGGGAGTTGACTCCGTGGCGTATAGGGAGAGAGAGAAAGAAAGAGAGAGAAGCGCCATAAGACGCCTCCATAGATGAGGTCGCCGTTCACGGAGTGAGGCTTACTGCAGCGGGATGGGAATCGTCCGTGAGAGAGCGGCGCTACGTAGGATGGTGAAGGGGACGTTGGTGGCTGGATGACGGAGGTTGGAAACCGGCTGCTGCCTTATCTCCGCGCACCGAGATTGACTTCCTTTCTATCCATTCAACCGCTCAAATGAGTTCCTTTGATAACTGTTGTGTGATCGAGTGCACTGAATACTGAAGGGTCCGTAGACTCGTAGCCCAGCGGCGAATATTTCGATGTCTGACGGTGGCATCGCGGAAAGAAAATTTCAGCCCGGACTGTGGTTCATAACGTGCCCGAATCTCAGAAATTTTCCTTATCTCAAAATTATTTAATATTGGAAAAATATGGCGATCGATTATCACTCGAATATAAACTTTAAAAATTCGATGTTATTCGATAAATTAATGCTAATCATTAAAAAATATCATATTTTCAAATAATTTATATATATATATATATAAAATAATAAATTGGAAATCTTTTTTTGATAAATGAAAAAAATGTTTTTATTATTTTTTAACGTATCGATCCATCTCATAATTTCATACACGAGCAATCAAATAATTTTGAATCCATGTAATTTGCACATGAGCGCACATTGATACGGGATTAGATTTTTCTGTCGACGGTACCTAAAAGCGTCGCGGGCGGTGTCTCCGAAGATTGCACCCTTTCCAGTCCTTAGAAGCTCTTAATTAATAGCACCGGCACGCCGACGTGGGGCCTTCCAACGCGCAGGGAGGGTAAGGAGAGTTTATGCTGCAGACCTGTAATCTCATGATGCCGTAAGTTATTCTAAATGCACTAGTGGGACCTACGAGATATCCTCTCGGTGTTCTCTGGGAGGTAAGTTTCGACCTTCTCCTCTCTGTTTCACGCGCCACCCCCTAGTGGTCGGTAGTTAAGCACACCTGACATTCCCGTAGTACAAACAGATAATATCGGGTAGAGAACGTTGCAGAGTTCATTTAGAAGAAAAAAATGACAAAAAGTACGAAAATTTTTAAGCGAATAATAGCGCTTTGTGTCTAAAAAAGTATTTGCCTTCTTTCGCATGTAAAAAGATTTTTTCAGAATATCACGATACGTTACAGAAAATGAAAAATATATTTAAATAATAAAGTTATAACACAACAAAGAATATCTAAGTAATTATATCTAAGTAATTTTATTATTATATATATCGCTAATATTAGTAATACTTATTACAAGCAAATATATGTGACATAATTATTTTATAATCATTGTAATATAATAATTATGATTTATATATTTAAAAGATTTCAGATTTATTTATTTTTTCTAATCTATAGCATGGAACGTTCCAGCAATATTACAACAATATTGCAACTTTGGTGCAGTATTACTGGAGTGTTCCATGCTACTTACAGTACGGAATATTCCAAAAAGGTTGTTTCATTTCTAGAAAGATTGCGTAGCCTAAAGGTAATGGGCGACGTAAGTAACGGGAAGGAAGGTCGAGGGTTGATAATTGTTAGGATATTACGGATTTGCCCCTGGCTTCACGAGAAGCCGTAGATTACAAACTCTGCTTCTCCCATCTCATCCTTTCGAGTCTTCTTCCATTCTTGCTTTGGTGGTACGTATCTAAAATAAGCGAATGGTCGCCCTTCTTCTCTGCAACCCTTTCGCCGTCGCTTGATTTATCATGCGGCAACGACATTATTAACCCTGCGGCTAGATGAGGCATTAACATCGCTTGTCTCGTCTCTTCTCGAATATTAGCCATCGACCTTCTAAAAGCCTACAGGATAAGAAACGCCAAGGATAATTAACGCGCTGTTGTATGACTCACGCGAGCGATTGTAATACATGTAAATTTCAAGCAAGGGTAAGCGCGAGAATGCGCTTTTTCAAACGATAACTTTCACCACACGCCAATCTCCTCGAGCCCGTTATTATTATTATTATAATATTCTTGCATAAAAAGGCAGATAGGGATAAGGGAGAATTATTAACATGGAACAATGTTGATAATAAATGTTTGATTTATTTTGTTCATACAGGCTAATTGAAAAGCGCATAGTTTTTTTTAAATAAACCTGCAAGTCAGGCATATATTATCATAATTGCAATAATAAATTATTCTTTATAATTGAAATTAGAAATAGCATCTTTGGATTAGCGAAGTAAAATTGCTCATAATTTATATTTTATATTTTATACAATGTATAATTTTTTAATTTTATACATGATAAATATAATATCTCTCATTTGCATAATAATTTCAGAAGAAGACATGTGAGAATTACAAATATCATATTTCTTAGTAGAATAGAAATTGACAAAAATTGACAAAAAATTTAAAAATTGCTCTTTATTTTTGATATATCAGTTTCTTTGCCTCTGATGATTTCAATTTTTCTTTTGCGTTACACAACACATCGTGAAAATTTGAAGCAAGATTTTAAAAAATTCACACCGAGATTCTCCCGTCTTTTCTCGAGAGACGTCCTGCATCTCCTTGCATTTCGCATAAACACTAGCTTTCTCGAGTACCTGAAACTCTTCCAGACTTGATAATATTCTGCGTACGAATTGCGAAGGACTTTGCTATCGTACGTCGAGGGGTGCTGAATCTGCGCGAGAACAAGGAACAAAAGAGAAAAAAACGAACGTTTTCATCCTTCGAATTACAACGGATCGAACATCGGCCTGTTGCGTTGCTCCTTCGCACGCATCACGATATGCGTGCACGCTCACGCGTCGCGATACGACACGGAAGGAAGTGGATACGATCGGTCGAGACGGCATCAGAAATTCCGAGAGGCGTATTTACACCTCAATAAACGTTATTACTAGATGTCGCGCTGCGACACGACGTGCTCTGTCGTCTCTCCTTACTTTCTCTCTCTCTCTCTCTCTCTCTCTCTCTCTCTCTCTCTCTCTCTCTCTCTCTCGTGTACCAACGGTGAAGGATACCATCATTGACAGGTTCTCTCCGTTTGCCTCATTGAATACAAAATATATTACTCGCGCTGACGCCCGCTGAGCGACGAAGAAATTCGACAGCGTGGAGCAATCGTACGAATTCCCATCGGTCGGCCACGTGCCACGGCCTTGCCGGATATTCTAAATCGTTGCGGAGACTCCGAGATCTCTCGGGCCGTCAAAAGTTATTTCTGTGGCTCAAATGCCGGATGTCGACGCGTATTACTGCGACCAGACGCGGAAATCAAACCTGTCGATCAAAGAGATCTTGCTCGGGAATAGTCAGCGACGAATATTCTTTTTCCGACTGAATGTTAGTTTCCTTGATTATTCTTGTGCTTAACAATTCTATGCATACGTTTCTGTAACTCATGGAAGCGTGAGATTTATGGAAAAACGCTACTCACTTGATTTGATCGTATAATATCACGCGATATCGATTTTGAATATATTCTTTGAAGTTACCTTTGTCATCATTCAAAATTTAGAGCATAGACTTTTATGTACCGCTATTTTACGTAACGCTATATAACATATATGAACTGTCGCACGTGTTTTTCGTAATAATAACCGCAACAGTGACCATATGACGTAAACTTAAGCCGATGAGCCAATCAGGATATTGCTTTAAGTCTACATAATCTGGAAGTGGAAGTAACAGTAAACTTATAACTTCGCAATAAGGTTGAAACTCACCTTATGGATAAGTTTACTGCTATTTCTATTTTCGTTAGAATAGATCTAAAGCAGTATCTTGACTCATTTGCTTAAGTTCACGTCTTAAGGTTACTGTTACAGAAATTTTGTCGGCAGCCTTAAGACGTACTCTAAAAATTAATCAATCCTAATTAAGAGTCCTCAAAAATTTTTAGTTTTGACTAGCTATTCTTATGGTATGTCTACGATTACGGAAAATGTGTGCGATACCGTAAAGTAAGAGAATCAATTAGAATATGAAATGAAAGACTTTGATTGGTTGATTCTTTTATACTTTATATCTTATGCATAATGCAGCGTTATGCAAAACGCTGCGGTTTATATTAACTATGATGGACTTTCTACAACAACCCATTATCCAAGTTTTAAGTTTTAGCCGTAAGAAATTGACCAATCATAATCGAATGTGAGAAGAATAGTCAACTATAGTTTGTTCAATTTCTTACAATTTAAGACTTAAAACTTAGGTAATGACTCATTATCGAAAATTTATTATATATTATAGATTATTAATCTATATTAATCTTGCATTTCTTTAGTTATAAATACCCGATTAGCGAGGAAAGCCTGCGACGCCATTTTTCATGAGTCTTCTCATCAAAGATATTCGCTCAGATAGAAGATATTCCATATTTTGTCGCTCGTCTTTCCTGCGGCCATCGGGTGGAAAGCGAACGTAGAACCGGATGATATAGCACGTGAAATTTGTCGCCATTGTGCAGCGACAGAACTACACGGGGGGTAATACGGCACTACCGCTAACTAGCCCTTGTTATAACGCCATTCGTTCGTCGTTGTTTGTTCCCGTCACACCCCCTTCACGTCGACCCTCCACACCACCGTCGCCGTTCCCCAACCACCGCCGGCGTTTCATTTTGACGGACCGACCAGCCAGTTTCACCCTGCCGAGACGTCGAAACTATAATAGCTCTAAATGTCCCACGCTCCATAGATTTCGCCGAAATCTGGTAATTACCTCTATTCTAGAACGAGAAGAGGATGGCAAAAGGAAATAGATAGAGTAAGAGGGAAGAGGGAAAATGGGGGAAGGAATGTTGGCGAGTAAATTACTCGAGATCGACGATCTCGTCCTGCGCCGTCGATGAACGAATTATTTTTTTCCTCAGCTACACTAAAAGAAAAAATTGACTGCTGCAATAAATTAGATAGTAAAATATGGCATAGCATTCTTAATTGGCGACAGTCAATTTTTGGTTGCCAATCAAAATCCTATATTGACATTGCGGGTAGGCTAACATAATCAAAAATTTGTTGCAGAAATTTTACCATCTAATTTGCTGCAGCAGCCAATCTTTTCTTTCAGTGTAGTCGTACATGACATAGGATCTTTACTCGTATCCTTCTTCTCGTAAATGATTTGACTAAAATACGCTGTAAAACTCCGAATAAAAGCTCATTTCTGCAAGTACTGTTTAAGTTACGTTATAAGTCTTACCGCAAGCACCGCTTAGACTCCCCCTTGAGTAGAAAGGCTTGTAAAAGTTTCAGAGGATCCGTCGGGTCTCGGAACGAGTTAAAGTGCGGTGGCTGATTTCGCATCGATAAATACATGCCCAGTTTGCCGTAAAACTGCATAAAACATTTGGCAAGCACGCGTCGTTGCGCAACGATATAAGGAGGACCATGATAACGCGGGGTGAGAAGGGCGGAGATGGTGGGTATTAAATTTCATTTTAAATGGCTGAGACCTGTCAGTCCCTGTGTTTCCACAGATGTTGCCGAGGAGTGCTTTCTATATTCGATATTTCGCGTCGCACGCTTCCCGCATTTGGCACTATATTTCGACGTCAAGGCATGGAAATGGTCTTAAAAAATCGTCGCGTATTTGGAAAATAATATTTTGATTTATATTATAAGAAGAGAAAGAAGGAAATAAAACAGAAATGTTTCGAATAAAAACGATATCGTAATAAAATTATTAATAGAAAATAAAAATTTTCATTATTTTAATTTCTGTCTGATCGTGTTTTAATATAAGCACAGTACACAGATAATACATAAATAACGAGAAAATTGCAGACAAATTTTATTTCTTTAATAAAATTAATTCACATTATTTACAATTCACCGATCTTTGCCACGGAATGAAAAGCGTTCGAAAATAACATGTTTACTTTTGAGCAATAAGGATTTATCGTCCCTTCTTCTTTTTAACGCGAAAGGAATTCGAAGAACAAGGAACAAGAGGTTCTCAAGGAGAAATTCTACCTGCGTGTCCTTTGTAAAACTTTAACTCACTTGAGACAAAGTCTTTGAATGAATCAAAAGCAGGTGCTTCGGGAGAAAACCGAATAACGTCGTCCTTAGTGGCAACCGCAGAACCGACAAGAAACTTGTCAAAGAAAAGAAAGAGATTCAGGTAGACGCCATTAACGATTCATGATTACCATTTGCATTCTACGACTAGTTGCAAAAACGATGCGTTGAACACGCACGAAGCAAAGTGAATTTATTGCAAAGTGATATTCTTCACTGTCATAGATTTCGTAACACGAACGTTTCGTATGAGTTGCGCGACATTCTGTCTCACGGTGAATCTCGAAAAAGTACGATTTAATGCACTAGATATTGGAGAAAGCGGGAACGCGCCCAATAAGATGTCGGCAAAAGAAGAACAACGGACATGGGTCCGAAGAGGAGGAGCAGCAGCTTCCGGAGCAGCGGCACAGTGACAGAACAATTTGTGCGCATAAATCACCAAGTCGTTTCTTCATATCGTTTAATATGAATCGTTCCGTCTGTTTCGCTCGTGAGTACGTGCATAAGGTATGGTGCGTCGAGAACAACGGTTGTACCGAGATTGATCGCGAATTATGATTCTGTCACGAAACAGAGTAAAGTGGATTGAGAAGAAAAAAAGTAAAGATCTAAGTCAAATTTCGCGTAATTTCCAATATGCAAAAATTGTTGGATGTACATGTATATGCACATGCGAATTATGTGAGTGAATTGCTTGTCACGTGTAACAATAATAGTTGTTCTCTGTTCTTGGAAAATTTTTGATAGAACAAAAGCGTTTAATCGCGATGTCACGGTGCACATTCAATATTTTCCATCCACGAACGATGCACATTGCTTTTTTTGTAGATAAAGGCAGCAGGAGGTGAGAGAGAAAGAGAAAGGGAGGAGAGAGAGAGAGAGAGAGAGAGAGAGAGAGAGAGAGAGAGAGAGAGAGAGAGAAAGCCATTGCTGCCGAATTCGGTTCACGTACGCATTTATCCTTTTTGCGGAATGAGTGATAATTCGACAAAATCGAATTACTGAGCCGGTCCGGCGTGAAAAGCGCCGAAGTTAGCCGCGGTGGACGGTAACCCGGCGATGCGCTGCGCAGCGCGTTTTCAAAATTTAATTATGACGTGCTGCACGTGCGCGAGTATCCGCACTCCGTGCCGCACATATATGATACGAGCCAAAGGAGCACGTATTGAAATGTAACTAGCTCGTTCATCGCTGCCAAAGACAGCTCGTGGTCCCAAGGCTCTTCCTCCTCCGAATAATTCGGCATTATTGACAGCAAAAATTATTAATTAATGAAACTTGAACAGAATTTATGCAGCTTTTTTTACAATAAAAATAATATAAAACATGTATGCATTTTATATTATTTATATTTTTAAATTATATTATTCATGTATATTCATATTCTTTTGTATATATTTTATTTTTGAGTAATTTTAATTAAGCTTTTTACGTTTTATAAAATTTTCGCAAAATTCAGACTATTTGTAATTTGTTTAAAAAAAAACGGAATTTAGCGCGTTTTCTGCTTTTTTTTTTATGTTAATTGTTAACCTCAAGTAATTAGTCATTCCATATGGTTTTTCTTGAAAGTTAATTTCACTAAAATTCTAAATGTATCTGACCAACGTTGTCTGTAATGTATATGAAATATACATTCCCGGAAATTAATCCGTCGACTTGTCTATTTCAAAATATAACTGTTAGTTAGAATAAAACTAAACACCGATATATCTTAGGGTATATTCCACTTAACGTTCGCGACGCTGACGTTCATTACCTAATCCTTGTTTAATTTGATGACAGATGAAATGATATTCGTGAGCATTATGAACGTTAAATGGATTGCACTCTTAATGAAATCTTTTAGAATTTGGATGCTTGAAAGAAACATAAATATTTAAGTGGATTTTTCTTATTTATTGCGATATACTCATTTATAATATTATTTTAAATATTATATTAAATTGACTCTTTTTTGAGAAATAAGAAATTGTAGAATTTTCTTTCTAGCGTCTGTTAAAAACAAAAAATATGTTACAACACATCAAATTCAAATATTTCTTTCTAACGTAAAAAACGTAAAAAATTCATCCAGATGTTCACTTTATAAGATTTATCATTTGAATAAGTATTCATAAGAAATATGTGTCTCATTGAGAGCCACACAAACGTAGGAATCAAAATGCCGAATCGATCAAAATGCCTTCTCGAAAAAGGGAGTAAGAGATGTGTATCTCGCGAATCACCGGTTACGATCTTCGAGAATTTATATTGTCGACTTACATATCGATGATACTAAACGAAAGAAAGAAACTCAAGCTGAGTATCCAAGACATCGATTTGATCCCCCTAACTCCTCGAGCTCGATTTATTACAAAACTCGGACCCCGTTTTCAGAGACGACGCATTATCGATAAAACGAGAGAGTTTAAGGTCTCCGAAAGTGTGCATATAATTCTTCAGGTTGTATTGCTGTAGTTTTTCGTTTCTTTCCTTATCTGTATTGCTCCACAATAATGTTTAGTTTCAGTAATAGAAAAAAAAAACCATTGTTAATTAGATTTATCAATTTGGACATTGACGAATATTGAGCATGTATTACATACAAATAGACACAATTACATAGGTATAAAATATGAGAGCTTAATAAAATTATTAAAACGAATAACTATTTATTATTTAAATAAGTCCAATTACAAAAGTTATTCTAGAAGATAATTTAATTACTGTTAAGAAATGATGGTTTATTTTTAATCTTCATATCTCCAGGATTTATAATCAACACACATACACGCACACAATTATAACACAATTCTCATCATATTAAAAAAAATTTAACTGGTTTATGATTTGCCACGAAAATCACAATCTCTCTTCTATTAATCCATTTTGTAGTCAAAAGTTTATATTATATTTTTAATATTTCGATCATTATATTAGATAATTATTATAAAATGTAATTGCGTAGTGATTATTAAGTATTATAATACTTTTAATCAGTAATATTGGCAAAATTAATATTTCAGTTTTCACTCAATATCATATTGATATTTATGTGCGATATTGAGCATGTTTTTGCATTTATTTTGTAGCTAATATTGACCTTATGTAACACCGGATATCCGATATCCGGTATCTGATAATTTTATGATCCGTTCTCTAGTTGTTATACAATATAAATAAATTTTTGCATTTTTTTTTTTAAATATGTTGTCAGATCAAAATGTAATGGATAAAGTAAAATGCATAGTATAATTTGCATTCTTACATTAAATACAAATAACATAATAGTTGAAACAAAGAATTTGAAAAAGCTGGAGTATGTTTACTTCACAGAATACATCGTAACAAATATTTTAATTTAAAATGTATCAGTTACTTAATATAATCGATCCTTTTAACGTCTTTTTTTTTTTAAATTAATAAGAAAAAGTTCTTGCAAATAACATATTATATGGCATTGATTGTGACTGCAGTTTACAAAGCATATTACATTATTGTATCAGTAACATTATAAATAGGAAATAACACATTAAAATCAAAATTGTACTGTTATATAAAGAGGAACAAGAAGGGAATTTTTATTTATAATATTCCTTTGTTATTATAATATATGAATAATATAAGATTGAAATATAACAAATCTATATAAATAGATCTGTTAAATCTCATGTCAGACAAATTCAAAAACTATACAAACATCAATATTTATATGTATCCCGTTATGAATCGTGTACATACCTTTATCTTTGAACTTTTATAAACAGTTTTTGCAAACGATTCTTTACATTGTTCTGTACTTTCTGTAATCTGTTACTGATATTCCTTACAAAACATTGACAGAACAGCAAAGGACATTCTAATTCCAATTCGTCGTTGGATTGTACGTGGACATTACACAAAATTAACAAATAGTAATGGAGCAAGATGCAATTATTATAAATTCCATTGGACTTGAGATTATTTTATCGCAGAAAGCGATATAGAGGCAATATGCAAAAAATGTGGCATAAGTTTACAATTAAGTGCAATATAGTAACTCATCTTGTAAGACATTTAAAACATATTCACAGATACACTCCGGATAATTTATAAAATTAATAGTAGTAAAAGGACCAATGTTAATTATTAAATAAAGAAAATGTAACGCAGATAAATATACTCAAACAAAATTTAAAAAATTTATTAAACAAACTAAAACATTAATTAAACAGGTTTTTGATGCATGTCATTATATGATTTGTACTTTAAGCATTATAAACGATGAAAAGAAATATTCAAAATTTATCGATATAACATACATACATACAAATTAGAAATTTTAATCAAAAAACACAACTGAATTCCAAATTTATTATCACTGTATTTAGTATAAAAAATTAATAATAATGAATCATTCTAATTTTTACTCGATAATTATCAGATTTACAGAAAATTTAAATTTAAATAAGATTTAAATTTTATTTAAATCTTATTTGATTGCTGCATTCTTGATCATTCCTAAATGTTCAAATAATAGATTCTAAAAAATTATAATTAGTCCGTATAACGAAAAATATACATAATTGAAAATAATATCTGTACTGTACTTTCTATTGCTTTTTTAATAACTTTTTATGTAAATGTAGGATATTTAGTCCAAATTCAGATTGTGTAGATAACGAGAATAATTGAGATAATAATATGATTGCAAATGAGGATATAACTCCAAAGATAGACAATTTTATCTATTCGTCTTTGGATACGTGGACATTACACTTACTAATTACCAGATTCATAGAATATTTAAGTCTACTTAATTCCTGCATTACATTTTCTTGATTGCTCTGTTAAATGTTCAAACAGTAAATGTCTAAAATTGATAATTTTGTCCGCATAGTAAAGTAGAGTGCATAATTTTCTATCGGACTTTTTTATCGATTCTACAATCGCTTCTTATTTAAATATATGATATTCGATCTCAATTCCGATAGTGATATGGACAACGAGAACAATCCAAATAATTATGTTGATACAATGAGAAAATGATCATAAAAAGTGCAAAACATCAAGAAGACTGATCTAATGCAACAATTATATAACAATTTGTGCACAGAAGGAACAGACGATCTTAATGTGTAATTATTTATCTTATGTTAATTAGAATATATTTATAGGTATATACATATACGTAAATACATTTTATGAAATTAAACATTGCCTTTCCTATTCAAAAATAATCGATAAGCTATTATGTGAAACATTCATTTATTAAGTGATTATTTATCTTTATAATGAACACAAACAGTTTTTCCAATCTTGTATATATTATTATATTTGCTACGATATACATAATATTATAAAATAATAATTATAATATAATTATAATAATTATTTTTTTTATAATTTTTTATGTAAATGTAGGATATTGAGTCCAAATTTAGATTGTGTAGATAACGAGAGCAATTGAGAATAATATGACTGCAAATGAGGATACAACTCCAAAGACAGACAATTTTATCCTTCCATAGACATAATTTTGAAATATGGGTACAATATTAGCACATGATATGTATTAAATTAAATATTTTGATTGCACACATATTAGACAGTTTGTTTACGATAAGTAAAAAAAGCTTTAAAAATATTGAAGAGCTTAAAAGAGAAAAAAACAGTTTACGTATATATTTTTCTATAAACATTACTATAACATACAATCACTACAAGAAATATAATTGTATAGCATAAATAGAAGTGTTTAAATTTGTCTTCTTATTTAAAAGTCGTAAATAGCATTATCATGTACCGTATAATATTGTCGAGTACTTAATATATAATTATAACATTAAATGCTAAATATTTTATCATTTTTTTATCAAATTTTTGTCATCACACTTTATCTCAACACCGATTCGCACAAGATGCGAAATCAAATTCAATGGATTGTATTATGAAGAGTGTGTGTGTGTGCGCGCACGTGTGTGTGTGTGTGTGTGTGTGTGTGTGTGTGTGTGTGTGTGTGTGTGTGCGTGTGCGCGCGCTTATGTATTACAATATGCTACGATATATATTTAGAAAAATAAGATCCAAGTTCATGTTTTAAACCGTGATTTCAACTATGTATAACCATCTTAAATTTTGAATTTAAATTTCAATAGTAAATTTGGAATTTGTTTCAATAGTAAATTTGCAAAAAATCTATAAGAAACCATTTTTATATGAAACACATCTCTTTTAGGCAACTTAGAGGTACACGAAGTGGTTAAGCTCACCAATTTTCATATAAAATTTCCATACCAATCGCATCTATATATACTGTTGAATACTAAAATTGACGATAAAAGGATCGTTATGATAATACGCTGAGATAAATAAAGAGAGAGTAATATATCTGCCAGTTCAATTAAACTCTGACCGCGGAGTCTGTAGGTCGTAAAATTATTTGAACAGCTGAGGCCGAAGAGAGATAACCAACGAATAAGCATCACACTTCGCGATCTCGCGAGGTATAGTAGAAAAGATTTGATTCCCGGAAACGACAAGAGAGATGAATTAATCGGCCGTGGAAATGCGAGAATGAAAGAGAGGAAGGATGATATCCTGTGATGCTGCGGTGGCCGATAAATTTGCCGGAAGTTTAATTTCATTTTATAGGCGCGATACTTCAGCGAAAGCACCTGCACTTTACACTAACGGCGCCGCGCTGTCGTGAGAGCCGCGAACGCGGGAAGATCGCCCTCGTCCTCCACACCGTCGAGGTCTAGGAATTATACGTTATACCGCTCTAAATCATGGCTGGAGCGTGCAACCTCATGTAATTATATCGTCGTTTTTAGAGCCCACCCTTAATACGCTGTTATGCGGCCCGTGAGTCTTACTAACGTTTCGCGCCTCCCTCTCTTCTTTATCGTCACACACGCGAGCGCGTAACGGCTCGTTGCTTCCCCAAGAGCCACTAATGTTACTTAAAATAATACCAAGTAGAAGCTTGGATTTTATAAATTTGCAAAATAACTATGGTCGAACTGAAAGATATACGATAACAATAATTCACTCTTACATAATTATTTTTTAAGTATATTGCTAATTATAATATTATTTATCGTAATTAAAAACTTCTATCGTCGATAAGAAATGTATTGCCACAAAACTATAAAAATTAAGAAAATTAGGGAAATTGAAAATGGCCAGAAAAATCAGAGGAAAGGGAATTTTCTCGAAAATTAAAATTCTTAATTTTAAAAGAGATTAATATATGTATATAATACTTATGGAGTTTTGGAATACTATGCCACCTGAATAATTACATGCAAGCAGTGTTACCAACATTATTGATTTACATTTGCTACATTAAATTGTTCTCTCGACAAAATATTTGACAATTTTTAATTCAGGGTGAAAAATACAAAAAATTTCAAAAATATTATTGAAAATTATAAAATTTTATGTAGAAGTCAAGGAAAAGTTATTTAGGATTTAAAAGGAATTTTAGAATGAGGAATTTGTGACAATTTTGTTGCTAACTCTCTGTAAATTCTGTAAACATGAATAATCTAGCGAATCCTTAATTCAAAGACCTCCTTGTTTACTGTCACGGCGCATCGGATGGTAAGATGCAGAGAAGTAGAGTTTACTATCACACACAGATAATGGCGTAATATAATATTAATCAGCTGTATTGTGGCGCGAGGCCCGTAGAAGTCTGAGGGTGGCTCTGCTGCAACCAGATTGCCAACGAACGAAGACAATGAGGAAAAGGGGGGTGCTGATCAAACACTTGATTAAAGAAAGTTTCCGATAGCTACTTCGCGCGAGAAAACCGACGTTCCAGCCGCGGTGATTGGATAAGGTATGGTACCAGGAATTTTCACGTCTCCCGCGTCGCTCTCGTCCCATCGTCGATGCCCGATCTTTCTGTTCTAAATTCGAAAGTTCTTCGAAGCCAATCCGGAAGTCTAGCTAGCTTCCTCGCCGTTTGTTTTTTTCATGACAGATATTTTGCTATAATTTTCGCGATAGTCTAACGCTATCAATATACAACCTGAAACTTTGCTTGTTACGCATCTTAAGCTAAATGCAATGTCCGTGCGGAATCCTATACTCATTGTATCAAATTAGTCTCATTTTCCTGAATTTATGTGAGATATCCTTACATTTATTTTTATATATAAAATAATCGTACAATTTATAATACTTATCTATACATAAAATTAATACAATTATTAATACGTAAAATTATATATATATATATATAATATGTATATATATGAGTAGTATTTTTATAAACGTCTTTAACTTTCTCAATCGTTAACGTTTCCATCTATCACGTCCGAAAACGAAGACCAATTAGAATACCTTATATACCTATTATATTACCTTTGCCGTTGTGCGATCTGCATAAATCTTGTGGAACACTATTATTAAAATATTAAATATTCCAACGAAAGGCGAGTGTACCTAACGTTAAACGAATAATCCGATTAAATATATATTTAATATCGACAAGTTTGACGATATTTCGAGACGGAAACAGTTTAGAGGAGAACTTAACGACATGCAGATACGAAAGGCCGGAGTTTTTAAATGACTTTAAAAAAAGAGGCAAGAAATTCAAACCTTGGAGCGGAACCCATGGAGGGAGGAGAGGTAGAAGTAGAGGGGAGACAATTTCAAACGAATGAAATGTAAATCGAGAAATGAAGGTAACGTTGCGGAAAATTAAATACCATTTGAATAACGCAAATGCTAATAGAATTATCGGGCTGATCGATTAAAGCAATAATACCGCCTGTCTTTCTGCCACTCGTGTCGGTTCTCGCCTTCGTCCCCTTATCCGAAAGCCCCACTCCCTTTCTTCTACTCTTTCATTCCTTTTCTCCTAACTTCCTTTCCTATCTCTTCCGTACCGCTGTCTTAACGAAGAAAAACCGTCCTCCATTCAAAATCCTTCCGTTTCCGAAAAGATCTTTCCTGTTTCTTTTTTTCTTTTTATCTAAAGCCGTGTTATTCGTGTAATAACGATCTCTCTTTCACTCTTTCGGAAACGATGATCTTTTTGTTTCTTCGAATACGAGATGTTGAAGAAACGACGTTGCAGAAGCCGATGAAAAGCACGGTTGAATCTTCGGGCGGCATCGGCTGGATAGAAAAGCTCTTCCTACCTCGGCTTTCGTTAACGAATGCTACGCAGGTACGATTGTTTAACGCAGCAAGCGTGAGGAGCGAAGCTTTTAGCCAAGACGAATGAGACGACTGACTCAGTCTCGGCACCAACAGCAGGAAATTGCGTTTCATTGTAGCGAGACGGTATTTGCTTCCAGGG
>NW_017259231.1:292655-327695 GCF_001594045.1 Atta colombica | reverse complement strand
TCCCCCCCCCCCCCCCCCCCCCCCTCCTTTCACGTTCTCTACGAGAGCTTGGGCTGTTTGCAATGAGATACGAATGACAATTACACCAGGTATGTAATAGTCGTCCTTCGCCGTGAGCGACGGTTATTTAAGATATGTCTACGTTCTATTCTGCGGAGGATTAGAATCGTCAAAGAACGTTTATCGTCTTGAAAGTAGACGTAAAAGGAAAGGTTCTGATATGTACAGTCCCTGAAAATAATTTACAGGATCTTAAATTTCAAAAAATTTCCAAAAAAGCATGAATATTGCATAAAAACTTAAGTCAAAACTTTTGCAGCTCGTGGAAAGCACCGCGATAGCCTCCTTCGCGCTGTAATCGTCTTATAGATTGCGAGGAATTGAACATAGGAGATATAACTCATATATAAGGATAGCAAAAAGGACTACCAAGCAGATTGAGTGCGACGGTGGGCCTGTCCCCGCGTGGCCGAACCTTGGTTATTTATATTCATATCGATGCATAGGAAAAGTTGGTAACCTTCTTGCCTCCGCCGGCCCTCTTTTCCGTCTCTTCGCCAGCTCGCCAGTTGCATTTCAGTACAACGGCCATAAATACGAAAAACTCGTACACTCAGCCGCTCGCGGGCGATTTATTGCATATGAGCTCTCAGATTTGTCAATCGCGTGCCGGTCCTCTCCTCCTCTGATCGCGTCGTATCGTCTCCCCGGTCGATTTCTCGCCAGTGTTCGATATTACGAACGTTTGTTCTAAGGAACAAACCCTATAAATCATCCCTCCGGCTGCGATACCAGAAATCACGGCGAGTAGCCACTACCGCCTATGTCAGACGATAATGCGTCTTGTGTGATTTAGTTAGCGATACGAAACGCGACTTAGAAAAAAAGCTTTAATATATTTCCTCCCTATAACATTATTATTTTTTCTTCATACGAAAAGAATGTTATGTATTTGTATGAGAAATTATATTATTTATATTCAACAATTTCTAAGTAATATTTATTCAAATTTGGTTTGAATTTTTTTAATTAATAAAAAAATTTTCTGATCAATAAAAACTCGCGCTTTATATTATATATTATCTGCATTATAAATTATAAAGTTGTTAACGTTATATTTAGGATTAAAACTAGTTTTGTTTGCGAAGATACTCGCCCAATTTCAGCTGTGTGACGTTCTTTTACCATGAGCCCTTAGTTCTCGTTCAATCGTTTCGACGAGAAAGAATGCTGCTGGTATTACGTACACGTATAGGATGCCCCGTTAGCCGATCGATTTATCAAGCGAGACAATTTACGAAGGAACTGCCATGAAGCTCATCTTGAAGCATCGAGGTGGCAGATCGAACTTGCGGCCATCCAGAAAATAAAGTGTCCTGAAGCAGGCCGAGCGTGTCGACCAATTTATGACAAGTAATTAAAAAGTCGAGCATCTCTTTGAGACATATTTTATTAACCAAAAATCAGGCACAAGTACGATGATTTTATCAAGTCTCAATTAACATTAACGAATGCATTTACAACAGCAATTAAAATTTTTTGAAGGAGGCCTTAATGAGACACACTCAAGAAGTATACTTTTGAATTTATGATTGCTCAACAACAACTTTATTTCATAATCTTTTATGAATTTCCGAATATTCTATATACATTCTGTGTAATAAATTTAATTTAATTTAATGAATAAGATCTAATTGTTTATTATGATATCAATGATATCATTGTGAACATATGCTCAATAAAATAACTGATATACTTTCGAATAACATTTGCCCAGCGAGAAATTAATATTTATTTCCTAAAATAATTGTCACACCTGCAAATCCTTTCATACAATTTCAACGACTTACTCGTATTATCCCACACACGCACACCTGCAATAATTGTCTGTAAATAATATCAATTAGCTCGTGACGTCAACATTAAATACTTCAAATGCTGTGCGTGAGCCGCGTTCGATCTCGACAAGCCCGATACGAGCGCGTTTAAATTAATCGAGATTTAATTAAATTTCATGTAAATTAATATCTGCGCCTCGAATTGCATTTTATTCGTTTTGCATTCGCGAATATTTTCAACGAAAGCGTATATCGGACGCATGCTATATTTGTACAGTCTTGAAAGTATTTCCTTTGTTTTTTTCCGGTTCGCAGACAGAATATTTACTCGCGCCCTCGTTTCCTTTGCACTATGCAACTGCGAAATTACATACGTTAGAATACAGAATAGATGTTCGAAATAACGTGTAAATTGCTATTTCTGTTTTTTAAAGGTATTAATCGTTACGTAAAATTTTCTGCGTAAAATTTTATACCTCACAATGAAATATGTATTCTACAAAAATTATGCATGGAATTTACATGAAAAAATTAACTGAAACATCGATACGATCTCATTATTAGTATACATCAAATAGATTAATATCGTTAAAAATATGTATTTCGATGCTTTATCCACAAGAGAATTTATATTAGCCTTATTCACGTTTTATGCATACAGTCCTGCTAATTTTGCGTTACCAATGGATAAAAGGTGAAAAAAAGGGAGAAGAATAGTATTCTACTTTGTAGAGAAACGGTGAAGGAACTAAGAGAGAAAGAGACAGGCTGAGAGAAAACGACGCGATTGTCGCTCTCTTCTCATTATACATAGAACTCGGACGAATGCAAGAGCTTGCTTCCAACGGCAAACTTCCTTGAAAATTCAGACTGCAGGGAGGAAAGTTCTTTTAATTTCATTTACTCTAATTTGTAAGGTAACTTTCCAATAGTGATTCTCTCTCGCAGTCACGGCACCGGGAATATGGGTTGAATTGGCGAGGGTGTATCGGCAAACTTGAGCAGTTTCGCTGTCCTATCAGCTTCCGCTATTTTGATTCACTTTGTAACTTTTACGTTTGAATTGTCCGCCCGCGGAGGTGCGCGAATTTATCTGCATTCCGTACAGCATGAATAGATAAAAATTATGAATGTGATTACATACGTAATACTAAAATCGTAATCAATATGCACAAAATTAAACCTAACAAATAAATAAATAACGTATTTTCACGTCAAATTCACGTTAAATAACTGCGTGATATTACAAGTTTGTTGTGTTGGAATTAATTAATCTGTCTTTGAACGGATATCCTTTTATAAGATTGAGAATTGCCCTTTAAAGGGTGACTATGCCGTCGGTTGGTATTTATTAATTGAGAATAATTCGAATTTATGCCTCTGTTTTCGCGTTATGATCGTTTCCAATTCATTTCCCAGCTTCATTTCTTTCTATTATCTCTATTGTTCTCCTTGGTCCCTTGCAAATCGTTCAAGATTAAAAAGTTAGGGATACACAATATTAAAATAAGAGCGAAGCTTTATCAGTCGATTAGATATTTTTATATTTATTGATAATTAATATTGTGCAATAAATAATTCAATGTTTAAAATCTATGATTAACTATTCTTTATGTTTTATGATATGCAAGTCACAATATTAAAGATTTTTTTATCAATCTCTAATAATTATCAGCATAATAATGGAGATATTTTTTGCGCCGCAATGGATTAACTTTTATTACAGCTGAAAACGTTGATATTTCTAGGAAACTGGTTTGAAATTCACGAACGAAATCGCTGCTGCTGTTATTTCAAGTAATGGGGTATGTTTATGCACGCGAAGTAACTAAACTTACCTACTCCTCAAACGAAGGAACGTAGCCTTCTTCAGCAACGGGCTCTCCTCCGTCTCTCAACGCGTCTCTTCTTCCGCCCGCCTCGCTCCATTCTGAATGATAATAAGATTTGACTCGTTAGAAGTTTCATTAGAGCTTTGTTTACCGCGTCTATAGGCGAGAGCGGGCGAGAAACGGAATGGAGACGCAGAGACACAGGATGGAGCTACTCCACGAAAATGTTATTCGTGTCTCGTCGAAGACTGCCACTCGTGACACCTCTAATGCTCCGCGATATCTAAAAAGCAAGTACAGAATCTTAGGGTCTCATACAAGCCATTAACAAATTATGCGAAACTGTTTGTTTTTTTAATTCGTATATGCATTAATGTGCAAAATTAATTGCAATACTTGTGTCATATGACTGTAAATTAGTATTAATGTGTAGAATAAACTTATTATTGAATTAGTACTATAATTATAATTAATTACCGTAATTGATACCAATTAGTATTATAGTAATTAACACTAATTAAATACTATAAATTAGTCCACAACAGAGTTTCCTCAAGCTTGATATTGAATTAATTCCTTTGCTTCAGAGATATTCGTTTTCAGCTTTCATTCTTTTTGTTTTAACTTTAGGAAAAATTTTATGCTTTCCAAGTTAAAACGCGCACATTGTGACTTTTCATTTCTATTTTCGCAATTCGAGCCTTTCATTTCCTACCCATTTTTACGTTTCATAAGCTAAATTTGTAAAAAGTATCATTCAACATTTCAAATACTTTCTGAAAGTCGACCATCATTTTTAATTAATTAATTCTACAAGTTTCTACTAATTCTATCAAAGTTTCTCTCATTAAAGATCTAAAACATTTTTTTTTAATTTGAGGCCCATGAGGTAGTGCAAATACGTACATTTTCATCCTTCGACGTTGGTGCTCGAAGCAGCCATAAGTGCTCACTCACGCCGACATTTCAATTTCAGGCGAAAGCCGGTTCCATTTTTACGTGGCGAGAGGGGAGGGAGTTGCAGAGAAAAAGGGAAAAAAGGATGCTTTCGCTTTTACTTCGCGGACTAATTGCGTCCTGCGTTCATATCACAGTGATTTCTATTTTTTTTTATTTTATTTTATTTCATTCTCCGCATCGCTCCGCTCTATCTCGCGTTACGCTTTATTCAACCACACAAAATATCATTTATAATCGCGATAAAGACGACGGAGCTAAGAGATAATTAAAAGACGTGACAATGCGTTATCCAGATCTGCGTACACTTTAATTTAAATCTATAGTGTCAAATTTAACCTAACGTGAGTTGCCATTGCTCCTACTAAATATATCATTATTTTTTATCAAAACGATAGTTAAATTCGACACTATTGTGTCAATTTACATCATATAATGTAATATCAAATATAATAATACCATTGTTTTAGTATAAAATAACGATATATTTAGTAGGAACAATGGCGATTCACGTTAGGTTAAATTTGACATTATAGATTTAACAAGTGTTACCTCAAAATTGTTTGCATTAGATCGTGTGCATCATAGATATTTACTTTCATGTTACATGAAGTCTGTTTTTTCCTGCAGTAAACCGTTAGAACTCTCTTTTTCGCTTTCATCAAATATGAAATATACATTGTTAAATTTCTAATATCATATTTAATCTAATTTAAGTTGTTGTACTAGAGTTAAATTTAACTATTGTTTTAGTATAAAATAACGATATATTTAGTAGGAGCAATAGCGACTAAAATTGGGTTAAATTTGACACTATTTAATACATCTCACTTTATAATTTTTAAAAGTATATATTAGTTCAGCTATAAAAAACAGACTGTATTTTTATAATAATCATAAATTCGAGTCGATATTTATTCGTTTAGAATCTTTTTTTTTTTGAATTTATATTGAATTTTTCAAGTTAATTTTTATTGTGACGAATTTAATAATGTGCGACATGTGGAAAACTGTTAGAATTTATCAGACATCGTGTAAAACTGTTAGAGTTTATCAGACGTTATATTACATGATTGAAACGAAAAAGAAATTGCGAGGAAATACAGGGATCATTGCGCTGACGAATCAATTACATAAGTATGAAGGCGCGATGAATCCTTGACAGTCGAACAGAACGCGAACGCAGGGTTAACTTATTATCGCGAATAGATTGACCCGCAGTATGAATGATAAATCCCGACTAGGCAAATACAGTGATTTAACATTCGCTAACGAGTCATCTATATGGTAAACAGAGGGGCTGGCTGCTGGTCGGAGCTCACGACTCTCTCCTATAACGTGGCTGCCCCCATCTCCCCGTGCCATGCCACAATATCAAATACTCCGTCTCTTCCCTCTACCGCCCCCTTCGTTGCATGGATTTAACCGATGAGCTAACATTTGGACGAGTTCCCAAATTCGCTTTTACCACGACACCGACGCGGCGCCACGTCGAGTGCCAGAGGTGCTATTTCGCGCGATACCGCGTTCCCTCGCATTTGCGGGATGAACGATAACGATAACGTTAACATCGAGATCCAATATAATTGTGAATCGTGAAATGCTTTAATTTCTCATTCTCGAATTGGCGCATTTTGTTGGCGGGGACGAAAAATGTAACGACTCCCGCAATCTTTTGTCTAGGTGATGCCAATGCGCTACTGCGCCGTTTTATTCGATCTATTGTCTCGCAAATTACGAGAAAGATTGTGGTTGTAATGCTTCTGACACGTACATCTGTCTGTAGGAGCGAATTTAAAAAAAAAATTTATTTAACTTTCTTCTTTCAAGAGATGACATCGTCTTGTCATTTAAAAAACAATTTTTTACTGTTATGTTTTATATTAGGTGTAGTAAAAAGAAATCCATTATTTTTCCATTATTTTTCAATTTCATGCAAAAATAATGGATTTCTTTTTACTATACCTAATATAACAGATATAGAGTAGAGTCGATATAGAGTCAGCGTGCTGAAGCTTTCTGAAAGATAAAAGTATATTTCAATGTTTATAATGTCCTTACAGAAATCTATAAATATATAATACTACAAGATAATAATTAATTACTGTCTTTCAGTAATAAATAAATTGGCTGGTATTAAATTAGTCAGTATTAGATTTCTGTAAGATATTAATGCATTTTCATCTTCGGTTCTTAAGTATAACTAATTTGCATAAATTCCGAATTTATGCCAAATTTAGTTTAAAAATAAATATTGCAAATTTGCAATATTTACTCGGCTCTAGAGGGTTAAAGAAGAAATTTCGACACTTAATGGTTTTTAAGATATTAAGCGACGTCTACAATGAAATTTTAAGGCTTAAAATTTAAGCTTTAAACTCTAAGCCATAAGAAATGGATCAATTACAATCGAATGTGAAGAGAATACTCGACTATGATTGATTAATTTCTTACGATTTAATGCTTAATGCTTAAGTTTTATACCTTAAAATCTCATTGTAGACACCGCTTTAACTGGAAATAGTTAGAAGAAACGATTGTGGAAAAATTACTAAAGCCTACTGACAATGAAATATGAACTCGAGATCCCTCTTCTTTAATAGCAAATGCTATGATACCACGAACACTCCACTATTCTCATAATTATTCCAGTCGTCTCTATGTATTATACTTTAAATGACCCTTACAGTTCTCTTTATTTTCCTAAACTTACACATATAATTTGTACTTATATGACTAAGATACAAGCGAAATTCAAGTTCGCGAGCATATAATGAATTTATTCCATGAATTTAAACGTCTAATTTCATAGACCAAAGGCATATTGCGTCGCCATAAAGGTGAAGCAAATATTCTTGGCTGAAGATGGAAGTAAAAGCGTTTCCTTAAAGTAAAAGCATGAAATAGCATATCCTATATTTCGTATATATAATCTTTTCCTTTTACGAGGCATTCGCTTTGTATTTTGAAGTATTTGCCTGTGAACGTCATCACTTCCAAAAGGTTCTAATATCTTTATCTCGCATTTTCGATATATTTGCTTCAATAAACAAAAGAGCGTTTGCTCCATTTTATTCTTACGATCCATTATCGTGTTGCAAACCGCTAGAAGAATTGTGCCTGTAGCGCTGTCGACACCTATACACACGCATACATAGAGAAGCGGATTTTCTTGCGATAAAGCAAAATCGCGAAAATATCCAGCGGAAAAAGAAACTCTGTCATCTGAAAATTTAGAAGGCAGTATCAATTTCAAGAATCATGTCCCAGGTCGATTTCCCAATGTCGTAGGGAGCGTCCGAGAAAGTCCCTTATTGAACGGAGAAAGTCAGTCTGGTACGCCAAAGCCATTTTTCCATAGCTTGATCTATGGTATCAATTTGGCCGCGGCGAATTCCTGGTTGACGTTTGAAATCGTTATTTATTACTCGTAAGTCCGCGGGAGGTGGAGCTTCCGTGAAGCAACCAAATTGGATCGAGATCGAATGAAAGTAACTCTCGGTACAGCGCACGCTTTTCTTTTATATTCATTAGTTCTCTCTCTCTCTCTTTCTCTCTCTCTCTCTCTCTCTCTCTCTCTCTCTTTCTTGTGTATAATTTCACGAAAATAGATCTGTTACTTTTTCACAAGTGCACAAACCTGGAGAACATTATTCATGCAGATGCGCGCATTGCGTCTTCCCGCACGAAGATAATTGCAATTAAAATGAATGTGCCTGATGCGTTATTCTAACTTTCGCCACCGCAACTTCGTCGGTATATATTCCGCATCCACAAGAGGCAAAGACGCAGGCCAAATACGTATTACAAACACTGCATAATTGGCAGAGAATTCAACAGGCAGCAAGCAAAGTGAAATCGCCGGTCCGTAAAGCGACACCCTGCTTCCGGTTCACGTATTCGGCACTCTGAAGTCTAAAACGATATCTCGGCTACACCGAGAGCTTGTCTCGAAATATTTTCAAGAGCGAACGCCAGACATTCTAGAAATATCGCATGGTTGCTTTCTCCATTTGGCCTCCTGCCAAATTGTCTCAAAAGAATAAAAAAATTATTTGCTCTTTGAAAAACTGAAATAATTACATAATTCCTCTTTTTTCAAAATTCATTTTATAATATATTAGTTTTTTAAACATATTTCCGCGTACAATGTTTGTAGAAACATCTTACAGAAAATTCATTGTATAAATCCGTATTTCAGCAAAAAAAGAGATTATCATTGTGAATCTGATGAATGTCCACAAATCTTGATAAATATATATTTTGCACAGAATTCAATTACAAACGCGAGTTTGTGTTTAAACACAAATGTAATAAAAGCAAGTACATGGAAAGAATGGTTTTGTTGAAATATCTAAAAATTTAGCTAGATACAAATCTGAAAATAATTTTATTGGATATCGTCAAAGTAATTATGTAATAATCTCAAGCATGATGAATAATGTTGCAAAAAGTTTTGGCATTCTTGCAACCAGCTTGAGTGTCTTAATTATTTCAATGGACCAATAAAATTATTTTTAAATTTGTATATATAAAAGAACGATTTTATTGAAACATCTAAAAACTTAGCTCAATATAGATCTGAAAATAATTTTGTTATCAAAATAATTATATAGGACGCTTCAACTGATTGATAAAATGTCAAAACTTTTGCAGTATTTCTCATTATGCTTGAGTTGCCTACATAATTACTTTGATGATCTAAAATTATTTTCAAATATACATATATTTAGTTAAAGTTTTAAATACTTTGAAAACAAAATCATTCTTCTTGTATGATATTTATTCCCGTTCTAGTTTAAACTACTAAATCGCGATATTTACATCAGGAAAAAATTATGAAATGCGCTGGAAAATGCGAAATGCATGCGACTCGAGGCGTCGCGAATGTCCAAGTATTAGCAGGAGGGATGAACCCACCGCACCGTGGATACTTTCATCGGATAGAGAACCTTGAAGGATTTCGTAGGATGGGGTAAGAGCGAACTGCTGTACCGTACAATGGATCGGATTAAATATTATTATGAGGAAGAACGAGACGTGTCGTACCGCACAGTACAGTCTTCGTTCCATCCCCCTGTCGGTCGTCGCCACTCCTGCCTGTTCCGTCGACTCTTTCCTGTGCCGGCAACCCCTCGGCAACCACCAACGCCACCTCTTTCCATGGGAGTGCTATATTCTGAAACCGAAGTCTCGAAAGTTTGGCCCCTTCCCAGCAGCGGTGCCGCCATCGACTACACTGCAAGGAATGCATTTTTCATATCCTCACGATATTACCACCTCCTGTCCGTTCTATTAATCGGTCTGGAAAAGAGGAGAAAGGCTGGTATGACGGAGGAAAAAGTCACGTGACAATGCAATGCGGATTCATTCGGAGTGGATTCTACGATGCTGCGAATCGTAGAAAAGCACGAAATAAGTAGAAGAGAAACAGCAAGGTCAGATGAACATTTTTATCGTCGTTCCTTATGTGTACATTTTTTTCCATCTTCTCTCGACTTTCGAAATACAAAATCAAGGATTTATTACAAAGCTAAAATGCGTTAATCAAAATGTAATTAGCTCTGTCGACTTACCGACAATCTCGTGCCATGTTTCGGTGGTAGAGATACGCTTAATGGGGAGAAAAGCTAACAGGCAAAAAGTAGCGTGAATCAGGTAATTAAAGCCGCTCGTAGAGTAAGACATAACGGAAACGTGAAAATCGTTTTCTTCGACGACGACTTTTCCTCATCTCGCCGATATCGGCCAACGACCAGAATATTTCTTGGGAACACTTCGTATTGGGCATCGGAGAATTGCACGACGATCTTCGACGAGCTCTGCTTTTGTTCTGGATCCGGCAGTCACAGATACGATAATCCCGCTCGAAAAGCACCAATAATTTTGATATGTAAATACAAAGTGGAACCCTTCGCCTCGCGGTATCGACTTGATTAAAATATCCCGGCTACTACTTGGATTAACGTGGACTCGTCACAGAAGCTGTTCCAACCAGACATTTTATCTCTACTTAAGGATCTCTTTCGATTGGAATGGCTAGACAGACTTATCGAATTGTCCGAACTAATATTCGTACAATGTAAATTCCTTATCTTTTTATTTTCTAAATTCTTTGGAGTAAATCTCACTATAAAAAAAAATGAAAAAGGAACTTTTGAAAAAAACAGAATTTTCTTTTTGAAGTAAGATTTTACTCAAAAAAATTTATAGAATACGTTTAATTATCATAGAATCTCGTTCGAAACGTATTAGAAACTTTTAAAAAATTTAGATCAATTTACATCAAGAAATATAGAATATGAAATTTAACAAAAACTATTTAAATAACATAATCACATTATGTTAATACTTGAATATGTCAAAAATTCAGTACAAAATTTTTAACAAGAACTTGAATCTTTCCAACACAAATACGAAATGTTTTTTTACTGAGAACTTTTTACAGAAGAGCCAAAGATCTGTTGATTGTGATAAAAAGATATTTACTTCATAAAAAAAAATTGATTATGAATCATTGATTATGAATTATTGCTTTTTTCAACGCTTCTCGATTACTGTACTGTACTAATAATCACTATTGCAATTTTATTCCTTATTATATCTAATATGACTTGAATATCCATAACGAGAAATGCGTCTTCCACTGATTATGAGAATTGAAAAGGGCGACAAGACGCTGTTCCTATCCATTGTTTTCGCTGAATAATTAGCGTCAGGTTCGGGCGAGAATCCAAGATTTTCATCTCGCGATTCTTCACGATATCGAATTTATCCTCCCTCAGTTTCGCGCGAACGCACAACGATAGAATTAAAAAAAAAAAGGGAGCGTGCTGACTTCGACGAGGGTGAATGGACAATTAATAGCGAGAGCAAGAAGGGGTGACTCAACACCGCGGTATGGCAAGTTGAATGGGAGTGGAAGAAGGACTGGAGTGGCGAAACGCGAGGCGGTCGGGGTTATAATGACGAGGTACTAAATAACAGCGGCGACCGTTAAGGAATGACGAGATAAAAACCTTCGTGGATCGTTAGCGAGCGTCCCGGCCATTTCTTATTCTCTCCGCTCGATCTACCTCCGCCTCTCTTTCTTCTCCGACCTTTATGCGAAATGGACTGCTCGTTCGCTCCACGTCGAATATTCCTCTCTTCTCTCACGACCGGTCGTCGTCCTCCACCCACTATGCTCCTCCCATTTTCTCTCTTTGCCCTCGTCTTCCTACTCAATTCTCGCGCCCCTTACAGAAACTTTTAATGTAATTGCCGCGGGACGTGAAAACCGCTGATACCGTTACCCCCAGTCCGAAGAAATCCGATCCGTGAAAATAAGTCGAGATAGCGGCCATCCCCTCTGAAATCCCACCCACTCGCTTTCTCGCTCCTCCCGACTTGTCCTCTTTCACCCCTGTTATCCCTCTCTCGCAAGCACCCGCTCGTCGAAAAATTGTTTCATCTGCTCTTGCCGAGTCCCATTTAATTTCCACTCTTGAGACCATCCTCGATAACATCGCGAATGTCCTCTTCTTGAGAATCTATCTCTCTTCGCACTCTTTTATCGAATTCTTTATACTCAACCTTCCTCTCTCGATATATTTTCCGATATTATATATATTTCATATTCGCATTCATTAATTCCCATTTCGTTAATTTCCATTTGAATATCGAAAAAAAAATAGGATATATGATCAGGCACAAAACACGGGATCTTTGATGTTGTCACGAAATTATTGAATGACTAGTGTAAAAAATATTGTTATGTGGATTTAACATCATTGGTTTTAAATCTACATGTTTTATTAATACGAACACCAGCGATTATAAATTCACACCATGTTGTTAATATTAACACCACGATGAAATTAAATATACATCGATGAAATTAAATAGATATGATGTTAAATTCGTACCGATTTTTTTTTAGAGTGTAGAATTCTCGTCAAACAAAGCTCATCCGATAATATGGACTGAAAAGCCATACTACTTTTATCGCATTCTCAATACTTTGTTGACATTGCTTAAACGTTGTACAACACCGGCGACGCTTTGAATATTGCAAGCACGGCTCGAATTGCACACGCGATTATAAGCCGGAAGTGCATCAAGCTCGGACCATGATGTCCTGAAGGCCATGAAGAAGCCCCGAACGTCGGCGATACCGAAACGCTTCTAACGATATTATTACGCGGTTCATTTAAGTTAGATAACAATGACTATATAGCCATCCTACCGGCATACCAGGCAAGTAGGGAAACAGCTACCACGGTACAATATCCGCCACATCTCTCGCTTCCAGCCTAATTACTTTCCGGCCTCCGGCGGTGGTGGCAAGCAACCAAGCAGCGAAGGGTAAAGGGTGGCTTGGTAAGGCCACCTCCATCGACCCTCCCCCTCCCCCCCCCCTCCCAGTAAACCAATCTAACGCGATGCAAGATAGGTAAGGTAAATACGTAGGCATGACGTATTCAGGTTGAGCACCTAGCTAACTCGGTTGGTGGTTACGTTTATTCATAGGAAGAACAATTTCTTCTTATTGCCCGCGCGGGTTGCTTTCTTTTAGTTTAATTTCTTACACTCCAATTTAATTAGTTTCCCGATAATACTCATGTTATCGTCTCCGCAGAATAAGGTGAAGAACCTCCTTCTGCCAAAATCGGGGAGCCCGATTGAACATTGCGAACATATCCCGTCGTCCAGCGTTCCCCGCGGCATTTCCTAAACCGACTAATCGGCCAGCTACTTCCGTCATCGGATCTAATTTTGACGATCATCCTGCAAGCGTACTCGGCGTGTTTATGTATCTACTACATATCAGGTTGTCGCCAGTGTTTACGGCGTGTCACTTCTGTGTTTGTAATATTTGTCGATCGTCTCATTTGAGTACGAGCAAGTATTTTAAAAATGTTCCTTTTGTAAAGTCCCTTCTTTATTTTCAACCGTAATTTTTACTCGAAATAACTTCAACTATATTTGCCAGAGAGAGTTGGAATTACAAAATCCCAAAATCCGAGTTACTCTGCTGCAATCGTACCTCGACGATCGTATAAAGGCGAGACGAAATTCATGAGGTACCAGTCGATCGGCACTAATCAACCGAAACGCCAACAATAACTCGCGCCTTCCGCATACGAGCCACATAGCCGATTTTCAGGCAAGCTTCCAACCAGGAAACGATTCGACCTGTCCAAGTCGTATGTTTGTTTTGGAATAGCCGCAATGTGCCCGGGTCGCTACCCTTCTGCCATCTACTATCGTGCCGAACCTCACCCCTCCAGCCATGGTAGCGGCGTCGCTATCTCCCGCCGCCCACCCATCGTCGATCCGATATGGTGACCCCATCCCGGCTGGTGGCGGTAGCCTGGTGAAAGAGCACCCTTTCGGAGTTTGTGATGCGTGCAGACAGTCGTGCACAGGGAAATCACGCGTGGCCGCGCGCAACTGCGCAGCCATACCGAATGCAAAACGTTCGGCCAACCAATGCCAATTAGGCCAATGACGCTTCGTGCTACCTATGATAATAGTAACGCTCGCCTGCCGATGCAACCTATATACGCACAGCAATGCCAAAGAGACTACCGGAAGCGCGATTATTGCTGTGGTTGCGCGAAACGCTACATCCTGAAAGGATGTGCCAAAATTTATTTCGAAAAGTGTGTGGCGCGTTTGATACATTTCGAATCCGATTTGTATTTCGAATACGACAATTATATTTCCAATTGAATTAGAATTGTACAGAAATACATAGAATTGTACATAATTTAGATTGAAACTAGAATTTCATTGACAACTTTTTTTCCGTCAAGTTAAAATAAATGATGAAGATATACATATAAATTTTTATATTTATCGTATAAAAGTATTTGATTTAATTTTGAATATTTAATTTAGAATTTTTTTAATTTTTAATATTTAATTTTTTTAATTTAATTTCTAGGATCTTTTTTTGAAAGCAGCTTTAACTATAGTTGGTTTAACCAGAGTAATAGAGTAACTTTAAAAGCTTCTTTTAATTTTCTTTTGTAACGGTTATCTTTTAAAGAGATTTATTAAATTTATTTATATACATGAAAAAGTTAATTTCGTAAAATAAACCCATGAACAGCTTAGGGAAATATATAAACTCTCGAGACATGTGTAGGTAATATATTTGCCGTGTACAAAGAGTTATATAAAAACGTTATAAAAATACTTTATGTGAAAATACTAAAGCGCGGTTCTTTATTAGGACACGTATCTTGAGCTATGTTTAAAATTCAGTTTTCTACATAGCCTTTATCCGCTTCACATCATAGAAAATTTGTGTGAAGGTGTGCTTACATTATGCAAGATATTAAATTCCTTAGTTACGATGAATAAAGAAAACTATAAGATAAAATGTATACAATCTTATCACATTATATAATATATTACAAAATTATTTCTTTTTTTAATGATCTGAAATTTTCTTTACTTTATTTACTTTATTCATTTTACACACACACACACACACACACACACAATTTCTCTTGAATTTTTCCTAAGGTCTTTCTATATTTTCCGCAAAAACATTTTTATATTGTACAGTTTAATCATCTTATCTATAACGGAATATTAAATGAAATTTTGTGCGTTTATATAATCGATATACGCGATATATCAACCTGTTGCACACTATGAGTTTTCACTACGCTCATCTACTGCATATTTTCTTGCTTAACATAATAGAAATATTGTAATTTATTAAATAAATGTTCGATGAAGATATAGCCTTTCAGATTCAAAGAGGTTAAGGTTGAGGTAAGAAGTGTTAAAATTTATTTCAAATGTATGATGTATTTTATTTATTTTAAATTCAATTCGTATTTTGAATGCGATAATATTCGAATTATAGATAACTATAATGATTAAGATTGAAATTAAAATTTCGCTGACAAATTCTATTCGTCACGTCAAGTTAAAATAAATAATAATAAAAATATGCATAAATTTATACTTATTGTATAGAGGTATACTTATTGTATTTAATTCAGTTTTTAATGTTTAATTTAACTTAATTTTTTTAATTTAATTTGTGGGATCTTTCTGAAAATAGCTATAATGACAAAATATAATGGCACTCATATCAGGTGGCAATTATATTTGGGATAATCATTTTTGTATTTACCTGGTATCTAGTGATAAATATCCTTGGATTCTGAAATTATATTGGAATTTATAATATATTCTAGAAAATCTCTGAAAAATTTTAGAGCTAGTCTGGAATTCATCATTCTTTCATTCTACAAAAATTAGATTATGTAAGAAGAAAGAGATAATGAAAATAAAAATTATGATTGGTTGTAAGCCTTCCCTCAAAGATGCAATAAGTTATCAATAGAAAACTTGAATTTAATATCTAAAACATAGTAGAAAAATCATTTGTGTTGACGTTTATTTAATGTTTATGAAGCAATAAATAATATTGTTAGCGTTTCATTTGTCATATAGAATCTTAAACCCAATAAAAAGCATACAATATTATGCGAATCAATGAAAATTAATTAAATAATGAAAATTAATTGATAAATCCTGGAAAAATCATGATTTTTATCGGGTATGTTCTTGAAGAATTATCCTTGAATTTACTAGCCAGATTTCGCTGGACACCATGTATTATCAAGATAATCATGTATCAAATCAGCAGGAAATTGAAAATAAAAACGAAAATAATGCAAGCATAAAGATAATATAGTTATGTAATAGATAAAATGACACTTTGAAGTGTGATAAAAAAATGAGATTTTGGTGTGCCTGAGATTGCGTTTCGAGTACATGTTTTCTCGCAACCGCACTCACGCGATAAGATGAATGTTACACTTTTGTAATGAAATAGAGAATCCTCGATAACGCAATCAATGTCGAATAGCGAACTAAATAAATCAATATATATATATTCGAATTGCAACAGAATTGCGCAGAAACAATCGTATGACTCGCAAAACGTGACTCTTTTGTTTTTTTTTTTTATGTTGCTTTCTCTTTTTTTTAGTTGCCTCCACAGTAAAATTTCTACTTTTTCCCTATTGCAGTAAAAACCAATGATTTTTCGCAGTTGAAAAATGTTACCTTTTCGTATGATATATAACAATGATTCATAATTATCTTTTATAAATTGTGATAATGTTATTCGTGTAACGAATTAGCAGATATTTATTGATGAGCATACACTGTGGTTGCGAAGCATCGAAGTAATTCGCTGATTCCGGCGCAAATTCAAATTTAATTTCACGATGAAACGCCGCGAATAATCCTGCTCTCCACGAGTTCTCGTTTCACAATTTTTCCGACTGCGATATTTAAAATATTCGTCGGAAAAATTGTTCGTTCCTGCTGGCACGTCCGTTTCGTCGGCGGCGGAAGGGAGAAGAGGAAGAGGAGAGCGAGATGGGCGTACGTTTCAATAGCAATGAGCCGCGAAATTGCTTTACGCAATCGGCCATTATTTGCTTGAAAATTTTGCCGCGTATCCGCGAATGGCTCGCCGTTTGATGCGATACGAATATTATTCAATGTGCATCGCCGAGCGCGTTTGATTGCGCGCCGATCGCGCAATTATTGATAGTAACTGACACGACCCTTTTGCTTATGTAATAAAATGCGACCACACACGTACACATGCACACACGCGGAATCGCGTGCATACTTACGCGCGAATGCGCTGTTACTACGTTCGTATCTCTGCGTAAATGCAAACCGAAGGAGCAGATGCGAACAACGTTGTACAGTGGCGATTTTATTGATACTTGTCTATATTACAAATTTAAGTTAGAAGAAAGAGGATAGGAATATAATAAGAACTAGACCTTCTGTGTTATTCTATATATATTATTCTATATATATATCGATTTGTCACGTATTTGCCTTATCACACTACGGTATTCATGGTTAATTCTTATTTTAAGATCATCTTAAGTAATATCTTAAGTAATGTCTTAAGTCGCTAATACCTTCTTATTGATTCGTGGTACCTCAAGATAGAACTTAAAGTTTTGAGTATAAGAACTAACTATAAATACACCGCTCTATGTGCTGGGTATTGTAAAAAGTATCGCATAAAAATGAACATATAACAATTTTTTTTTTAATCAAAACGTCAGACATTAATTATAATTGTAATAAGCAAATATATGTATTTTTATTAATAAAAAAAGTTATAGCGTAATCTGCTTAGCAAAAGAAATTTCGAATATTATCACACTGCAAAATAATTATGTAGGAAATTGAAACATGACGAGCAAGGCTGCAGACACTTTTGACAATCAACTGTCTACATAATTATTTTGATAGTCCAACAAAATTATTTCAGATTTATATCTAGCTAAATTTTTAGACATTTTAGTAAAATCGATCTTTTATGTAAAAATGATATCGAAAGTTAAGAATAAGACACAAGCGCATTTTTGTGTACTAGAGAGATACAGAACATAATTATTCACGCTGTAATGCAAAATCATCCGGTGGCGATTATGTAAATAACGTGCTGTTGAAAAAAACTGAAAGATATAGCTTCTTTTACGAAGCGCATCACGAATGATTAAATATTGATTTGACGAGCTTTCAACTGAGACATTTGAAAGTCATCGTTCTTAGATTTATTTCAGGCACGTCATCAAAACACTTTAGTCTCCTCTATTGTCAAAGATAATTTATCATTGCATTTCCACCATTTCTTCGATATCAGAGAAAACATTTTTGTACATAATGAAAATAAGTAGTGACAGTTACAATACAGAATGAGGACAAACCTGTAATAAACATCCAGATACAGAATGATTCTTTGTATAAGTTTAAAGTACAAAATAAGTTTTTTTTTTCATTTGAGGCTTTATAAATTGTACTCTAAATTTATATAATTTATATTATATAAATTGTATTCTAAATTTATTCCTATCCTATATTTTAATATCATTAAATAATAAAGCTCTCAATATATTCAATATATTCTCAATATAGTCTGGCTATGAAATTTAAATTAGGAAGATTATATTCCATATATTATTCGACTTGCTTGAGATGTAACTCTGTTTTTTTTTCTACGCAAACGAAGAAGAACAAAAGTTGCGAGTCACTCCCGATATGATTCAAAGAACTTAGGTTTTTCCATGGAAGGCGTCTTATCTTTCCGGGCCTTCCTCGATAACGCCAAGTTCGAGGTCGACGTTGAGAGGAAGAGAGAAAGTATAGACAGTATACTCTGTAAGGGAGCAGCGATGGAAGCGGCGGATCGAGCTGAAAGGGGCGAGTACCTTTTAGGAGCTTAGAGATTACGCTCGGGACGAGCTAGTAGTAATGCAAAGGTGAGTCTCGCGGGCGCAAGCCGTTCATTCCCACGAAGGATTCGACTGAACTTATAATACCTACGATGCGGTATCGGTTGCGGCACGCTCCATGCAAGCGCGAGTCTCTCCCCCGTTCGTTCCATTGACATCATCAGCTCATCATGTCGCCTTCCCATCATGCGCTTGACGCATTCATAATTCAATATGAAGCGCCTCTCATTGGGCGCTTGTAGAGCCTGAGAAATTACACACGGATCCGATTTATTGCCGTTGAACGAGGGAGCTTCCTTATCCTTATTGATTATGGAATAGAAAGGCAATTGGAATCGGGTAGCGCTCAGAACATAATAAGGATAAACGTAAATAAATTAAACGAGTATCTCCTGCTACAATACCATTGAGCTGTACAATTAAATGTTTCACGATGAGTAAAGAAGCCCCGCGATGAAATTTAATCGAGAAGAATTGTCCCATTAAAATACTTGCATATTTTCATCAAATCTTTCTGTTTTTTTATGCTTTTCATGTTTTATATGGTACATTCAATACTTACTCTATCTATTTAAAATTAAAATTAAATAATTTTAGACTCTTTAAACTTAAAGTTAATTTAATTAATTACATTAATGGAACGGGCATATAAGAGTCATGTAATTAGAGCGCAAAAATCTTTTATTCTAGACGTTCTTCTATAAATTGGCAGACGTGTCAATTTATCTATGTCTTTACGTTTATCCTTATTATGTCTTTACGTTTATCCGATTCCAATTGTCTTTCTATTCCATAATCAATAAGGATGAGGAAACTTCTCGTTCAACGACAATAAATCGGATTCGCGTGTATATTTTTTCTCAGGTTAAGACGGGTTCTCACTGAGCCGTTTAATTAAATTAAAAGCGAAATTGGCTAAATCCTTTTTCCACGTACAGCATAACCGCGTCACATCATGAGATCCTTCTTATCGGCAAAGTCGCGATCAGACTTGTCATTTAATGCGAGAGATACTCTGAATAGCAATATCCATTATCGCGGAATTACACTCGAACGGACACCTCGTTTCATCGTGATCGGATTAGGCTTTATAGGAAGGCGCACAACGAAGGAAGGTGCGGTGAAAAAGGAAGAGAGAGATTTCTCAAAAGAGAGGGAGGGGAAGTATCGGCGTCATGGGGATGGCGGAAGTGGTATTGCTTTAATCTGCCACGAGGAAATCTTGTAAATAATCGAAGCAATTATTCGGCTCGATGGCACGAAGACGACGATGATTCCGTAAAGAGACAGGCGAAACTTTTCTATCTTTGTAAAACATGGAAAAAAGAAAAATGGATATCTAACCTCGTTGAACACGATGACGAATCACTAATAGTTGTGCAGTTTGAAAATGACTTTTCGAATCTTGAGAAAGAATTAGAGCTTGGGCACTCTGAATAATACAATTTAAACATGTATTCAATCTATGGCTGCATTTCACTTAACGCTTGCAACGCTCGCAAACATCCCTTGTTCTTGTTTAACATTTGATAAACAATAGGATAAAATGATTCTCACGAGCATTGTGAACGTTAAATGGAACGCAGCCTATGTACCCTATATAGCCTAAAGTGTAGCTTAAATAGAGATAGCAAATAGAAACTCTATCCTTGATTATTGATTGAAATTTATGCAGATATTATCAGAAACAATTTAAATTGAAAAAATGAAAGCACTGTTGGAGGTTTGAAATTATTGCTTCAGAAAAAAACTGTTTCCGAAAATAATTTTTGATTAGACTGCAGATAAGGACAGAAGTGAGAGACTTGATCCATTTAAATGAATATTAAAAGAACATCGATTATTTAAATATTAATATTATTAGTAATATTATTATTATTTTAAAAATTTATAATATTTAAGATTATTTTGTAAGTTATATTTTGAAATAGCATCTCCTCCCCCCCCCCCTCTCTCTCTCTCTCTCTCTCTCTCTCTCTCGCATGGAACACAGTAGAGAATGTGTGTGCGTTGTATTACAGTTCAGTGGGCGTGAATTAAGGCGAAGGGATATTATCAAGTAACAATGATTCGACAATTAAAGACATCAATTAAATTTGAAGTCTCATATTCGGGCGCTGAAAAAAATATATTCAGTGTGCGAAAGCATCACTCGGCTCCGCGAAACATTAAATGACGCTCCGATTGCGTCGCAAGATGCATATCTCACAATTTACTTACATCAAATACTCGGCGATCGCAAGTCGCAAATACTCCGGCCGTGCACACCTACTCGCATTAACAATGTCTCTCCGCCGGCTCTTTGCTGTTCTCGCAGCCGCTTCCCCAGACAGTGTCGCGTATTCACGTGCAACAATCCCGGATCCTGTAATGTGCCGACGAAAGCTTCCCCTGCATGAATACTCAAGTATGCAAATGTCTTCGTGGCGCTAGACGTTTCGCCTTGCCTTCGAGCATCACTCGAGAGTTCTTGTTATTTGGGATTCGCTCTCTCCTTCACGCCACATCGCGCCGCATGAACCTGTTTATGATACTACGCTAATCACATATTGGCAAAGAAAAAAAATAATTGTGTCCGCAATTGTATAGATGATATATTAGAATAATCGGATTCGCAAGAAAATCATAGTAATTGTAATTAGATTTTTTCAATTTTTTTTTAAATAATCACGTTATGATTTTCTAGCTGTTAGCATAACAGAATGTGACTTGGAGTTGTCATTGGTTGCATTCAGCAGGAAAAGCAGCTTTGCGACTATTGTAAGATTCTTTAATATGTTTGACATTTAGAAGAATTAAAGGCAAGAACCAATCGTATTAAAGAATCTCAACAGTTGCAAAGCTATTTTTTTTTGCTAAATACAGCCATTTATTTATTTCTCCCTCTTACACAGAAAGAATGGCTTTGCTGAAATAATTAACAATTTAATTACATATATAGATCTGAAAATAATTTTGTTGAATTAAAATAAATTTTGTTGAATTAAAATAGTAGAACGTTCAATTGCTAAAATGTCCAAATTGTTTGCAACATCGCTCATCATTTGAAATTTTTACATAATTATTTTTAGATCCAGCTAACTTTTTAGATAATTCGGCGTTTTGTGTAAATGTGATTAAATAAAGAATCGTCTTCTTGTTTTACTAATAAAGTTTAATGAGACATACATTTTTTAAGCTTAGCATATCCACTATTTCGATTATTTATCACAAAACATTTTATTTGCGACAACGGACTTGGATGAACTTCAAATTTTCCACGAAAGGAGTAGGTGTAACAATTGGAGCAATGAGATTACTGGGGAGTTGTGCTTTGATTTCGTGGTATTTACGTTGAGGTGTTCTTCGTTCACCATCGCAAGAGAAGTGCATCGCGGGAGGCGGCGTTACGCAATGGCATCCCGGATGATGCACATTGGGGAGAGCAGAATCGGATCTTGAAAATCGAGGGAGGGAGGGAGAGAGAGAGAGAGAGAGAGAGAGAGAGAGAGAGAGAGAGAGAGAGAATCTTCAACAGTCGAGGCACGTCTCACAGGATAGCGCGCGGACTCCGTCGTCGGAGTGTACAGGGTGTGCGCTCGTGTGGACACGCGTCGCTATCGTGTGTAACGCGTGTGCACACGCCGCACGTAGACCGGGCCGAAATCAATGACAATAGAGGAGAAACGCGCGGCATTCACGTTACGCTCTCGGAGAACGAGAAAAGCGGATAAGCAGCCATACTAACGAGACGATGCGCGCGGAGAGATCACGTCCGGCGCGCGCATTTCCGAAGAGACGAGGAAGGGTCGCGCTTCGGTCGGCGAGGGAAGTGGCAGGGAAAAAGGGATGGAGGAAAAAGGGTTGGAACACGGTTGTGGAGTCTGGGGAACGATCGGGGAGAAGAACGTGGAAATCGTAACACATCGGAGGCGCCGCCCGCGTGCGACTCGCCTTCTTTCGATAAAGTAAATAAGAACGTACCGACACGTACGTCGCGTGGTACGTGCGAGGCAATAACAGACGGGCTTGGACGAATATTTTCTATTGTATTCCCTCTTCTGTTACTTCTTCAACTTCCACGTCGCTTCTTTGTCCCGCATGGCGCGTCACCGCCGCCTTCATCAACGCTGAATCGCGATATCGGCACGTGGATCAGTCGTATTTCGAATTGAGATGAAAATCGAGAGACGAGATATTACGAGAAAAGTTTTGGTTTTTTTCTCGTTACTTCAGAACAGAACATTTATAAACTTATAACTTTATAACTTTATTTCACATATAAACAAAAATTTTTATTCTATTACCATTATTAATTGCAAAGATATAATTAGAATTAAAGAAATTGTTATAGTTTTTAGATTTATTGCGGAAATTTCGTTAGAAAATGAAAAAATATATTTTAACATCTAAAAATGGCTAAACATTATAATGCGATTTTTGTGATGATTAGTATTTAATTTTTATATTTTAAAATCTTTTATAGAATCTTTTTTTTTATTATTCTGCTCTCATTATTTTTGATAATTTTAAAATTTCGAAATGAAGACATACAGGTAAGCTCGTAAGAGGATTGTAATTTGAGACTCACTAAGAAAATTCATTCTTAGCGTCTTTCCAGTAAAGATCCGCGTTCGATGGAGACGTCAAGGATGCGAAACAGACCGCGATTCGGAACCGCTATCGAATTCCTGGCTTATGAAGACCCATGCTGATCCCGAGATCTTGAAGCCTAGAATTTCAAGGGTTCCGTTCCAAGGCTTTCGCTCGCGGCCACGATCTCGCAGGGCATCGTAGTCCAAATTGGTACGAAGTGATCCGTGGCAGGTCGTACCGTTCGCGCTTCAACCGTTTCGGATTCCTCGGACGTCCGGGATCACGTTGACTATGCAATTTTGCGGCTTCATACCCGAGAAAGCGCGGGAACCAGAAGCACTCGTCGAAGTCTCCGGATATTCGTATATATTTTACGTGAGGATTCCGACGCGTAATAACGTTCGCGATCTCATTCTATATCGTAAAATATTTTTAAATAAGTCAAATTATTATTGTCCCCCCATACGATGAAATTAAAAAAGTTCCACTATAAATTGTTTTACATATATTTACAGA
The DNA here is from genome assembly GCF_001594045.1 of Atta colombica. Taxonomy (NCBI): domain Eukaryota; kingdom Metazoa; phylum Arthropoda; class Insecta; order Hymenoptera; family Formicidae; genus Atta; species Atta colombica. The sequence continues at coordinate 303,692 of NW_017259231.1, read as the reverse complement.
TAAACGAGTATTAATAATTCTATATTCTATATCTATCAGAAAAATAAATTGACGTCAAATAATTCATAAGTATTATATTTAAAAAATTTTAGATAAAAATGTTTAACTATTCCAAATTTATTATGTAAACGTTGACATTAAAGAGACATGAAAATCATCTAGTTAATCTAGATAATCTGTTTACTGCTAATAACGTTCATAGACACTCACGAAACAAGGTGTGCCACAGAAAAGCAGTACCGACACTTTAATAACGCGCTAAACAAAGGGTTAAGTAATTGTGCGAGATGTCACGGCCAAACGTGTTGGACATGAGCATGGCGCGACGTTGTTGGCCGGTAGGGAAACTGGTAATTAGTCTCAATGTAGCGGCATAAATAAAGCGATCAGATCGTAAGCATGAAATATGATCGGCAACACGCCGATCTTTTCATCAGTTTATGCGGTGCATGGTACGGGAATACGGGGGATATGTTTACGCGAGAGGGTATAAAGCCTTCGTTTACCTTCATGTCCTGTGTGACAGGCATAAACGAGGCAAACCACCGCCGCCACGGCGGCGGTCGGGTGAAAGCAATGAAAACCGCCGCCGCCGTGAGCGGCGGCCGCCACCCGCAGATCCGTAGGTATGGTGAACGGAAGTAATCCCCATAACGCTATAAACGCAAGCGTAGATCACCTCACGTGGATAACGCGTCCGGCCGAGGATCGTCTACCAGAGCCCGAGCGAACGGTGAACATTATACGCTCGCGCACGAGCTCTTTACGAGATTTTGTCTCATAAAGTATATCAGCTGAGACCGTTTCTTCTCTTTAACCTGCTAATGCATCCCTTCGCGTTCCACGCGAAAAACATACACGTAAAAGATCCATGAAACGTCATCATTTAAATCAAATTAATTCCGATTCCAGACTTTCGTGCAGCCTATAAATGATATAGAGATAAGCGAATTTGATACCGCCATCAGTGACGGTACTTGATTTATTTAAATTGAAATTATGTAATATAGTTAGTCTAGGGCTTTTTGAATTTTTGCGTATCATACAAAAATTAAGAGTGTACAATTGTCTGACGTATATAGAATATTTTCATTATAATTTATTAACTTATATAACGATTAATGTATAAATTTTGATTATTTCTTCATCTTTATCATTGCTCTTGTAAATCGTATCCTTCGAGCGATATAATCATCATTTCCTTTCGTCTTTGCCTTCAATCGAATTTGAAGGTAGGATATAGTCACTCTATACAATCTAAAGTCATTTTCGTCAAGTTTCCTCTCGTTCCCAATCCCAGTCCACTTCCTCAGACTTCCCTCTGTGGCCAGTTCTGTAGATCTCACTTTCCGGTGCCTCCTCCTCTTCCTCACCAGGCCAATTAAATTTCGCGGAATTTTCATCGGTCTCAGATTTCGAGCTCTGCCTGTGGTCTCTCTCGCGCATAGCTCTACTGCATTCTGTCGAGACCGAATCCGTTTCATCCGTTCCGGATCTCGTTGAATTGGTTCTTGCATCTTCCGTGTCAGTACTCCTACCTCGCAGCATCACGGTGAGTTCGACTGATTCGTCGTCAGCGAACGATTCGCTATCCTCGGACTGCGCACCACTGAGCTCGCGTTTGATCGACGGTTCCTTCGCCTTAGTTTCGGATTGCTGCTCTTTGGAATCTTTTATAATGTACGCCGAAGAGCCTTCCTCCTCCGATTTAGATTTCTGCATCTGCCAGGCTTTCTTGAACGGATGTTCCCGTTCTTGCTGGACTAGCTTGGGCCTTTCTGGCAAGAGGTATTCGGGATCTTCCTCACTCGCCTGGCTCTTTACAATGGATTCTCGTTTGAATAAACCAGTTGGTTTGACGGAAAGATCGCCTTCTTTCTTTACGACGTTCCATCCGGCACTCACCAAATCCTCTTGCGACAATTGCGATAGATCTTGTAGGGATTCTCTTTTGCTTCCCTTAGTCAAGATAAAGTTATAGTTGTTAACGTCTTCCTCTTCCAGAGACGTTTTCTGACTATCGCTAGTGTAGGATTGTCTTCTCGAAGTATCCTGACTGCTCTCTTCCTCGCTTAGGCTTTCTTCTCTCGATGGTGGTCCCTGTTCACGGTATTCTCTACGTCGCAAGTACATACCATCCTCCTCGGGTTCCTGAGAAGACCCAAGAAGCGCAATCCGTGGGCCAACACTGACGGTCCACGAGTCCATGTTATCCTCACCTGAAATATCGTCTCTTAATAAGGCTATCCTGCCTTCCGCAGAGGATCTACGTTTCAATGGTTCCGCGCTGATCTCACTCTCCTCAATCAATGACTCTCGCTGTTGAATAGCCAATTTCTCCATAAACTGTTTCTTACGTATCCTTAATTCATGTTCCCATTCCTCCTCATCACTCGTTTTTGTTTCAGAACTTGAAACGCGTACCGGCTTTGTTCTTTCTTGAGCTGGTGATTCCTCCTCGCTCTCAGAAGAGAATCTTCTTCTCGCCGATCTTACGAGAAGTGGTTTCGATTCATGTTGTTCTCTAACAGTTGAACTTTCCTTTCCGACGAATTCCCAAGAACGATAATCATCCGTCTTGGTCGACGTTCTTCCTCTAGATTCAGATCTCTTAAATTGTCTTGAATCATCCTCGATCTTTTTTCTGCGTTCTTCCTCACTTTCACTCTCCCTTGACGATAATTTCTTGTTTTCTTTGGTCCTGGATAACGAACGTCTATTGCGCTGAGCTATAGCCTCGTCATGCTGTCGTTGATTTCTGAGAAATTGGATAGCTTCTTCTTCAGAGTCATCCGTTGCATATTTCTGTCTGTTCATGCCTATCTTATGATCCGTGTAGCTCTCCGTTTCTCTGAGTGGTTTTTTAGCCGCTTGTTTGACTCGATCTTTATTTGATATCTCTTCGGAATCACGATCGATGAATGACAATCGCTTTCCATTCATTTTCTTCAGTGTCGGTACATCTATTTCCTCTTCCGTGTCATGCGCCTCGAGAGTGGTTGCACCGTGCGCTATATCCTTCTGTCGATCCCACCCGGTGAATGCGACTTCATCGTTCTCGAAAACGTTTGCTTGCTCGATCGCGGTTTCGGCCTTTTTATCTTCGCTCACGAGTGTCTTTTTTTCTTCGGAAACTTCGAGCGCCACATCCGTGCTTTCCATTATGACGTTCTTTATCTCCTGCATCGGAAGATCAAAAAGTAACGTCAAAATGATTGACGCGGCTATCACTATCGCTACTTCCAGAAGATCAATCTGCAAACATAAGAATAATGTATTCATATAGTCTCTATCGTACATCAAATAAACGCGACTATCTGATTCTGAAACTTGCGTTTGAATTATTTTTCTAGTCATTTATATATAACGAGATTCTTCTTTTGAGAGATATTTTATACAGAAATTGATAGATGACTACATGAAGATGATAATCAAAACAGTTACATTTAGCGCTAAATATGTGAAAATGTAAGCTTAATAAATTCACTGTTTCAAAATGCTGCTTAAAGATATTCTCACTTCGTCTGCATGACTTACTGCTCTATGAAGTTGAAATTCCGTGGAGAATCTCGTGGTCCCAACGTTATAAAAAAATACTGCGAATTGCGTTAGATACACAGCATACGATATCCTGCTGAAGATCATAAACCAATAGCTGGAGAGAAATCTATTAACACTGCCTACGAAGTGATTATTACGTTAGTGCTCCTGTCTATTTACGCGCCTATTTGATTGTTGTTACCGCAGCGTTACAACGGACCTCCGTGCCCCGTAAAGCAGGCAAATATTGACCAGCATAGAGCCGCGGCCCATAGTATCGGCCCGATTACTGCATAGTGAGTAGCCTCTTCAGCGTCGTACACGTAGTCGCGTTTGGCCTGACGCCAGGGTGAAAATAACGACCATGAGCCCAAGGTTATCGCGCTCAACCAACCCAAGATCACTAACACCTGAAATTAGAACGGTGCCACGATCACGCGCGATTATAATTACGTGAGGGGAGAATACCCTGTGAATCCTGACGTTCTTTCCGGTGTAATGCAACAACACACCGAGGCCGACACCGAAGACATATGGCGTTATTCTGTGCAACGGCAACACGTAAGTTAAATTAGCAGTCTTGTAAAGGCGTTTTAATCTGTAATCAAGAACCATCAGTCTGTATTATTCACTCCCGCATAAGATATTCTATTCTCGAAAAATATCGCATACGAAATCTTATAGTATACATTTTGTATATATTATATTTTAGAAAATCTTTGGAGTGAAATCTAAAGAGTAACAAAGAGTGGCAACAAAATTGAAGCGTTGAAAAATGTTGGAAAACTCACAATTTTTAAGAGATTTCCCTCTTTAGAGTAGATTCCACTCCACAGATTTTAGAGAGTAAATTTTTACATGCGATATAGAGAGATTCAAGAAAGATCCTAAGATGTACTCACGAAATTCCATGATAGATGATAATAGACAGATAATTGTTTATTGTCGCTATATAACGAAGAGTAGCAGATAACAAGATGAGAAAGGCCATCAAGAGCATACCGATGATAAGTTTGTATTGTAAGAAAAAGACTAGGATAGGCGCCAAGAGCGATAGTTGCACATCCAAGGCCAACTGATGTGTGTGCGAGGCGCACTGTAAAGATCGAACCATGATAGACACAATCTATAAATATTTTTCAATTCATTGCTGGGCTATCTACTCACCATCTCCTCAAACGGAAAAAAATTTTGCACATATAATAGAGTTGTCCACGCATTGTATTTGCAAAGCTCTGCGTTCGCTATGACGATGCTGTTCCATTGCGGACCCGAGCCGATGTGTTCCATCACGAACGCGTACCAGAAGACCACCGCGAGCAAGGCCGGTGAAAGTCTGAAGAGCATGCCAGTGATGGAATGATCAATGGCTTCAGCAGAAAAAATAGCTTAGTGAACGCTCTGATTGTTTAATATGATTAATTCTTGTGTTTAGTTCTTTGCTGAATATAAATGTAGAAATTAATCGTAATAAAGAATCAATGAACGTTCACTAAATTGTTTTTCTCTGCCGAATGCAGCCAATAAAATTTTTTTTCTTGCATTTGATCTGAAATAACTATTGAAGATTCCTTTCTCATTGGGATTAAAATACCTGATAAATCTGGCAATAAAACGGCAAAACCAGCGAATTTCACCACGAATCTTCAGTTCCTTCGCCATGTTGTAAGCGGTGAGAACACCGCTTAACAGCAGAAACGTGTCCGTGTAAACTAACGCCACTCGCAGAATAGAGCTGGCTGGACTGTTGGCGATCTGTTTAAGTAAAGAAATTAATGAAATTAATGAAGGGATATGTCGAGACATTCTATTATAAAGACTCTATTCAACGATTTTACCTCGGTAAAAGAAATGCGGTTGCTAAACGGTATTCGGGGAATTATCATAAGCTGATGGCCAACATAAAGAATGATCATAGCCAACGTTCTTATTCCATAGATACACGTAATATCCGCAGCATCCATCGCTTCCTTCAATAAAGCTTTAATCGTCCTTCGTAAGGAAAATGACATGATTATCCTCTCAGAATAATTTCCTGCGAAGGAGATGCGTGCATTATGCCATAATCGCAGCTGTATTGAAATATTCCGGCGAACTTAATTTCAGTTTTGTAAAAGATTCATTTATCGAGACTCACATACCTTTCCCTCGCGTCTCCACGAAGTAATCCCTCACAGTCGCTATAATAACGAGACAAATAATCATAGCGTAAAAATACCTACAAAATAAATTAACAACATGCATTTATCAATTGCATTATTTCGTGATATAATAAAAAGATACGTACAAAACACCGATCGTCTCTTTCGAATAGGTCTGAGACTTTTGCTTGACATAACACATATTAGGATCGACATTCACCGTAAATTTAATTCCAACAGTTCCATTGTAATCCTTTAAGGTACTTTCTAACGCATATTCAGCGTCTTTAGCGGAACACGCCGCAGGTAGACACAGCGCCCAATTAAATGAAGTGAATTTTGGAAGAAAATGACCTGGCTGAAACATTAGATTGTTGGAAAGTTACTAATTCAAAGATACAACTTACGTAATTACATTAATTACGTTTAAGTTTAATTTTTTTTTAAGTTTGAATTTAAATATTATTTTAAAACTTTCTACTTAAATTTACTGTAAAACGAATACAAAAAAAAACAATTAATTTTTTAGATTTCTTAGATCCCTATCTATCTTCTTTAACCTTCATACGAAATACAGACAATATAGAAATTTTCATATTAATTTAATGTAAATTTGGCAACATTTCTCTTACGTCGTGCATATTTCCTCGTATAAAAGCGCGGGCCTGCATTAGATGGACTGGCAGCCTCATATCTGAATGGGTTGCATGCAGGTCCACAGTTGCCAAACAATATTTCCCTTGAATTCTTATCGTCTTTTCGTCCATTTTAACATGCGCCAGCACACCCAAACATTGATCGTAATCCCCGAACTGATTCACGTTTCCTCGTAACAAGCCTGACGGAATCTTTGCGCTCGAATCTAACACTGTAAACAAGATAGATTTTTGGTTCAATGAAACTGATGCATTTTTTCAAGATCAGAACATTTAGATTGTACAAATCGGAAACTTTGATTAAAGAATTTTAACAATTCAATAATTATTATGCCTACATATCCTTTTTAGAAACATTTTTTAGCGCTGGACATTTTTTTTAATTGGAGTAATCAAACAGAAACATTATCGTATCTCCAGATAACTTTACTTTTTGGATGAAAATAGAATGAACGGCTATTTTGGTCAATCGACTCACTCACTTTGGAGCGCCCACAACTTGTAACCTCTCAATTGTCGCAGAAATATCTTGCCATGTTGCTGACATTCCGAATTTTCAACATTCGTAAAATTTGGCACGAAAGTCGGCACACGCAGAATTGCATCATTCACTTCGGACAATGTAATAGACGCATCTGTATGTTCCTTCGTTTTCGGCTTCGTTTCTTGCTCTAAAAAGTATCGCCTGATTACATATAATGAATCGCGAAATTTTTTCACGGACTCAGTATCTATAATTTATTTATTTTTTTGTATATTTATTTGTTTTATTTAAAAATAGGAATACAAACTGAAAAACAAAAAGATAAAAATAAACTCTTAAGATAAAACAATAAGTAATAATTAAATAGCGGATGATTGAGAGCAATAATACTGCTTGTATTACAATTTACAATTTACGTTTTTAATTTCCTTATATTGATTTACAAAACAGACATTTTGGCTTCATTCGAGCCTTTATCTACAGCAATGTCTAAGTGAAATTCATTAATTGATGCAAAGAGTAGCCGCAATAGAGTTAGTCCCAAAATCTTTTATTATTTTTCTGTACTTGGTTCAATCTGGTCAACAATTTTTTAATTTATAATTATACATTACTTTTGTGATACATCCGTACATTATATTTAACATGCAATCATAGTTTTCAGTAGTGCTCATTTAATCTAACAGCTAATTGACAATTAAACTCTTCAAGTATGATAATTAAAAGGCTCTTTCTGCTGCATTCTGAAACTGATTCTATTGCGGCTACAATTAATGGATTTCACTGCCTGGACATTGCTAATGATGGCTCGAATGGAACTTAAACATCCATTTTGTAAATAAATATAAGAAAGTTAAAATTGTAAATTATAACGCACGTATTACGACTCTCTCATACAATCGCCCATTATTTAATTATTACTTAAATATGATCTTCAATAGATCATTTTCCAAAAGAACTGTATTTAAAGAGAAAAATTGTTTAATTTCTCTTCAAAGTCATTCAGAAAGAAGCAATGCAGAATTTCTACGCGCAAAAGAAGCTTAAAGAATAAAAGATTACACGGCCGTTGGATATTATATCTTTTAGATTATTATTTAAGATACTACTAATGCAATGCCTATTCACATAACAACACTAAACATTGTTGGATGAACTCGCTTTTCGTTTTGAATCGTTTTTACATAATACTCACTCTCCGCTTGCGAAATTTCCTTCAACGGTTTCGAAGTTGGTTTCACTGTTACTTTTTTGACATCCGCTTTCTCCGGTTGTTTCATTTGCTCCTTAATTTTCGGTGCAGGTGTTGAAGTTTCCGATTTCACTCGTGTCTTCGATTTTTCGTCTACCTTCGTTGCAGTTTCAAGCACCTCAGCCTTAGGCTTAGGAGTAGCCTTAACTAATTCAACTTTTTTCATACCTTCAGTTAATTTCTTGGCACTTTCGACTGATTTCTTCGTGCTGTCGATGGATTCTTTCGTACTTTCGACTGATTCAATTTTCTTTGTGCTTTCGGTCTTTTTTACGCTCTCTGCTTTCATCGTTGATTTCGCGACTTCGGCTGGCTTTTTATCACCTTGTTTTGATTTTTCCACATCGCGTTTGCTTTGTAAAATAGTTGTCCTTGTTTTATCTTTATCAGCGAGTCTCACTTTCTCTAATTTTCTAAGTGCTGGAGTGGTTTCTTTTACATTAGATTCTTTATCTTCATCTTCTTTTTTATGTGGTGCACTAAATTTCTTTTTAAGTAATTCTATTACTTTTTGTTGATCTGTCTTAACTGTTTTTTTTTCTTTTTTATCATCTTCCTCTTCCTTGTCGTCGTCATCATCAGCTTTACTTTTAGCATATTTTATTGATTTAACAATCTTGGTTTTAATTTCTTTCATTTGTTTCTTTGAGTCTTTTTTGAAAGATTTGTTATAATCGTTTTTATCGTCATCTTTATCTTCATCATCTTCTTCATCTTCATTACCATCTTCTTCATCTTCATCATCATCTTCTTCATCTTCTTCATCTTCATCATCATCTTCTTCGTCTTCATCATCATTATCACTCTTATCATCGTCTTCAGTAGAAAACTTTTTTTTTACTTTCTTTTCCTTATCTTTAGCATCCTGATCTGATAACTCAGCTTCAGATACTTCTTCTTCATCATTTGTCTTTTCATCCGCCTGATCTCTTTCGGAATCTCCCACCGATTCCTCATCCTCCTCCACGCTTTCTACTTCTACAACTGCCTCTTCCTCCTCTTCATCGTCATCTATCTCACTTTCTATCCTGGAACTTCTCGGAAGTCTAGTCATACCCCTGTCTCTCGGATGTTCAGTGATCTTCTCCATTCGAATTCTCCCCGTTCCGATGTCTGACGTTAGTTCGGCAGGTGGTTTCCGGTCACCAGCGATGGTCCGCGGCACCATGCCCTCATGCCATTTCGAGATCAGTCCTCCGGTCGTCACCGTTCTGTCCGTTGGACAGATTTTACCGTGCGTCGAGACGCAGACAGTCGGATGGTGCGTCTGTGGCACAATGTCACGTATTCGGAAGCCATAGCAGGTGGCGTAGAGCAGTACGATGAGAGTCAGCAGCGCGACGCACTTGCCCAGAAGGGCGATAGCCATGACAGAGCAGCCTTTACATGGAAGAGGTGAGGACTAGACGTTATTCGTAAAGTTCGATCCACTGTCTGTCGTTGATTAAAATCTATTGCTTGATGGAAGAGTGATTTTCCTTTCCAAAAAACCGTTGAAAATGAACAGCTACGCGTCTTTTTACCTGCGGCTTCTCCACCTTCTTCGAGTTCTCCACTTCCTGTTTCGCTATCACGAAGAATTCGTAAAATCTATCGGTGATCTCTCGCGCTGATCGCCCTCCGACGTGCCAGACCCCGGGCCACCACGTCCACAGCCGGCCGTGCTTTCGCGGAAATTAGAGCGTATGGCATCGGCCCAAGCAGCTAGGAGTTTTATTTAGCATCAACATTTCGAGGCGGTCGACCGCTAGCAGCGGCAGCGGCCTCTTCCAACCGCGGCTCCGACTTTAACGACGCTGCCGGATCCGCTGCGGTCCGGCCGACGCGGATTTATTACGCAAGATACTGGAAGAACACGGGTGGTGGTCTGCGTAATTTCGGTGATGCTTGCAGCTCAACTTCTCGCTTTGTATCCGTACAAGAGAAAGCTTTATCTTTAATACCGTTATATCGCAAAATAATTCAAGATTTAGAAAGAACGCACGAAAAATTTGAATCAAAAAATGTGTAAAAGAATTTATAATAAAAACGGGATTTGTCATCTGGAAATGTATAGAAGACAGAGAATTTTAATATCGTATAAAAGAGACTTTTAGAAACTCTTGATCGAGATATTTAATTGTAATTTCAATAAATAAAAAATTTACGTATTTAAACAGAGAATCTTAATTTTTAACTTCTTTTATAGGAAAAAAGCAGACTTCCTTCAAACTCGCTTGACGCGGATAATAGTTAACAAAACTCGTTATAGTATATTATGACAAGTTATTTTCAGAATACAAATCTGGATATTTAGCTTCGCGTAATCTATCAAGGTTTATAGATTAAATCACGCACCCTGTGATCGCGAAAAATCCATAAAATTTATGTACTAATCACAAAAAATCTGAACATATATTTAATATATTACATAACAGAAATTTGATATATTACATAAATTAAATTAAGTATTAAAATTATTTCTCTTCTACTATATTTTTCCTCTGAGAATTTTATGCTTTACATCTTTTATATGACATTTATGGAAGAACAAAGATGCGTAATCAAACTTGTAATTAAGATGTCACTTTTGACGTATGCAATTAAGCTCCAATTTAACTTACATACGCTTCAGCATTAGTGAAACATGAATTTCTATCAAATAATTACCTTAATTTGAAAACTAACTTGACTTTAAAAATATTTATTTTGTGTAGCAAACTCATCTCTTTTTTAAATCATGATCAGAATATTAGTAATCTTAATTTTCCGGTTGACAAGTATTGTAATAAAATTTTAATGCGACTTTCATAACAGTGATTGCAACCAAATGAATACGATTGTTGATTACTTATTATTAATAGTCCTATTTAGGTCGTGAGACAGCAGCAAACGAACACGTTGATCCGCTTACTGCGAATTTAGTCAATCTCAGCGGACAACGGCGAAATTTGCGTACAAAGCTCATATCAGTCCTCCCAGTAA
>NW_017259231.1:291994-292555 GCF_001594045.1 Atta colombica | reverse complement strand
GAAGTATTTCGGATGTAAAAATATAACAATATAACAATATAAGATAAAATTAAAATGATAAATATATATATATATATACAGAAATAAATTTTCAAACATTCATATTGTTGAACCTTTTCACGCGTCATTTTCCGAAACTTGTTCTCAGATTGTAAACTTGTTCTAAACTGATAACAACTATCTGGTTTAGCAATTTGCAGAACAATACGTGGACACAATGAAGAGCTGTTCGAATTCCCAGATTTTGCTGCCAAATTTAGCCAGCGAGTCTATCTGCTTCTTCGCCCGAAACAAACACGTTACAAAAAGATAATTCAAATTTTAGAGAATGAGCAAATAAACGCAAATACAAATGCAATCACAAATCGTACTATTTTTTAAATTATTGTTTGCGACAATAATTTAAAAAATTGTACAATTTGTAATTACATGCCCAGAATTTTCAACTCGCAAATTTAAATTCTTCTAAATACAAATACGAATTAATTAAATTTTTAGAAATTTACCTAGAGTTTGTTTTATATTTGTATTATATTTTTATTTGTTTAATATTTAATATTT
>NW_017259231.1:290057-291374 GCF_001594045.1 Atta colombica | reverse complement strand
CCGGTCTTATGAAGAAGTAAAAAATTGGATCGATTCGTGGATAGCCTCAAAAGATGACCAGTTTTTTCGACGCGGGATTCGTACGCTACCCGAAAGATGGGAGAAAGTAGTGACCAGCGATGGACAATACTTTGAATCATAAATGTATAACCAGTTTTTTACAATAAAGCCTCGAATTTCGAAAAAAAACGGCGGAAGCAAAGTTGTACACCTAATATATACACACACATATATATTAATTAAAAATTGTACGATGAAATATGAATTATCTGTGAAAAAAACATGCTTGCTTTTTTCATATTATCTTAATATTTCGATTACTGGTGAACTCATATTAAAACAAAAAAATTCTTTCATTTAATGAAATATAATAGGAAGATATTTACAAAATCTGCACCACGTATTGTACAATTTGCGAAACTTCTAGCTACGGAAACCAGCCGCTTTTATAGCAGGTGGCAAGATCAATAGTCGGTCATTTATCAGCAATTGATCATTGACATCTTTTCTCTTCAATAAATATTTATAAATATTTATAAAGATCATAAATATAAAAAGCTACATTTATTACATTTATTTATCATTTATTTTTATTTAGGATTATTGCTCGATTTTGCATTATTAGTACATATTTTATTTCGTATGTCTCACACATACGAAGCACAGAGTATATATATTTTTATAATTATTTATAATATGATTATACATTTACATTTCTTATATATATTTATTTTAAAAAATTAACGACTTTTTTTAAATATCATTTTTTACAATACCATAATTTTAAAGAAATATTGGGAAATATGAAACTTTATATACACAATTGATGATGTATATTTATTTCTATGCATACGGATTTAATCGTGTATAATGGATACCATTCTACAGCTACTTACAGCCTATCATTTCTTAATAAAAAAAAACTGATTACATTGAAGATCTATATTACAATATAATACTATCTTATAGTCATTGTCATATAATAGATATAATTATTATCATATCTATAATTACATCTATAATACTATCGTATAATTATTGTCATAGATATAATTATTATTATAGACAAACAATATTATAGTTAGAAGATAGTACAATATTTTGAATGAAAGATAATATTTTGATAAAGATAAGCTTTCATTCACATAAAATACGACGTAAAATTTTCGTTATCATCCTTGAAGTAATAAAATTTGCATTGTGTGTAACAAAATTTCTTTAGAATTTCTGTAGACAGAAATCTACTTTAATAATCATAACACGTTTCAATTTTAATTGTTTTATGTGTGTGTGTGTGTGTGTGTATGTGTGTGTGTG
>NW_017259231.1:288640-289869 GCF_001594045.1 Atta colombica | reverse complement strand
GAGAGAGAGAGAGAGAGAGAGAGAGAGAGAGAGAGAGAGAGAGAGAGAGAGAGAAATAAAAGAAAGCCGTCTGAAAATGCATGTACAAGTCGAATAAACGTCCAAAAAGAATGTAAGCAACTTCCCATGTTTTACCATCTGTTTCCATCGAAGTAGAGATCAGCGTTGCAGAAATAAACGTGAAAGGAAAATCTATTTTCATTTACAATGCACGTAATGCAAGAAAGTGAGATGGACAGTCTAGATCTTAACACAATATTTGCACGCTTAATTTTATCGATAGCAAAGCAAATGCATAAATAACAGCTAATGTTCTGTTGTGGAAGGAAGAAAGTTTACTTGTTTTTTGATTATGTTATTTTCAACTTTGCATGTTCAACCAAACAAATATCCAATCTCAAAAGCGGAAAAAGGAGGATATATAAAATGTTTTATTTTTGTAGCGCAAAAATACGACTAAAAATAGTCCTGCTTGTATTTTATTTACATGGGAATAAAAATATAAAAATATATCGGAATATCTCTACGTTTATCTATACGCGTAACATATAGTGATCGTATTTTCAAGATAACACTCAGTCACGCAAAAAAGTTCTGCAAATCCTCAGAATCTAATAAATTGACTTTTAAAGATTAGATTAATCTGCTATATTGTTTAGCACTTGTTTTCTACAAAGATCCAGAATAATTTTTATATTTAAAACTTTAAGAAATATGTAGAAATATGTGAAGATTTGTAATATATAGGATGTTCCAGAATATATGGGATTATTTTCATATGTAGATAGAGCGGATTAAACCGAGTCGAAAAATTTTCTACAATTTTTAATTTTCGCAATATAATTCATCATTAGCCGAGATAATATGGCAATTTTTTATTAATTAATAACTTATTAACTATTGCAAAAATTGAAAAGTTCTACAGGAACTTTTTGCTCAGTTTATTTCATTCTACCTGCATATGAAAATAGTCTCAAATATTCTGGAACATTCTATATCTATATCTATGTCTTGAGTGTTTTATCTAAATTTGCTTCTTTATTAAAAGAAAAATATTTGGCATTTATGATTATAATTGCATGGTAAAATATTATGGTTAGAAACTTCATTTTTATGATTATTGCTACAATGTTTATGTTAGTAATAATAAACATATAATTCTCTCAAATGCGCGCGCGCGCGAAAAAATTGTATTATAAATTATAATAATTTCAAATATTAATATAAAA
>NW_017259231.1:277509-288315 GCF_001594045.1 Atta colombica | reverse complement strand
ATAAATAATAATCAAACTAAACATTTATTCAGTAAATGCAATCACAATTATAATAAATATAAATTTCTTAAATTCACTTACTATTTATGTAATAATAATAATAATAGAAAAATATATTATGAAAAAATTAAAGATTTTTAAGCAATGTGTGCGACTGTTATTAATAGCACGATAATTATATTTGCAATATATTTTTATATATTTTATATATATTTGGTTAAAATTATAAACAATTATAAACATACAGTTGTCTAAAAAAATTACTATCTATATATTTTATTACTCATTCAAGCAATGAATATTCACGACGGACAGAGATAGTCAGCGCTCAAAGAAGAAAACGCAAGTTCATTTTAAGCAGCGCAGCTGATATTGGCGACGGAGAGGGATGCAGAAACCTCTTGAAGATAACCCGGAGCTATCCGTAGTCAGATCAGCCATATGAGTTCGGCTTCAAAGTCGGCGCCAGTGTGAGGTCTCTATAAATGCGCGACATTCGTTCATGCCTTCCAGTCGGTGGGAGGTCAGCCTTTCCGCGGGAACCATACACACTTGGAATACATTGTGACGTTTTTCTTTCCCCTTGTTGTTTCCTATCCTTTCTTCCCACTATCTTCTCGCGGTCAGGAACGACCGCGACTCGATCACCGGTTGCACTACGTGACGGGAAACCGCGGCAGGTGTAAGAGAAATTATGCCGCAGAATGTCTTTTAGTGCAATCGATTTTCTTTTACACTAAATCAAACAAACATCGCCGTGGAACTTGTGCCGTTTGTTACTTCTTGGAATGCCAGTGAATGTGTGCACATCCCTTCGGCGAAAAATGTAGTGCATCGATAATCGGGTGCTGCACGAATTGCAACATAAGCTGAATAAAAATATCATCGTTTATCTAAATGTGAGAAATTTGAAATAATCGAACTGGTGTAATAGAAACGAGGATGAATCCAATATGTCGTTATTGGAATCAATATACATATGTGATATCGAAAATTTTAATAGATTTACTGAAAAAAATTTCTGATTAAAAATGGACGAATCAGAAATTTCTGATTAAATTTATTAGAATTCTAGTTGAGATAATCGGAATTCTGGTTGATACAATATTTCTGGTAAACTCTACTAGAATTCTTATTTTTACCAGAATAATTATATTAATCAGAATTCTAATTATCTCAACTAGAATTCCAATAGGCATAACCAGAAAATTCTGATTCATCTATTCCACCAGAATTGCTATTAATCCAAGACCATTTTTCTCAGTGAAACATATTCTTTTGTCTCGATCGTTCTAAGCTTCTTTCTCTTTTTTGAAAAAATTTTAGACGCATGAATCAGACATAATAAACAATCGCGATAAGTATACATCGATGGAAAGTTGATAAATTAATCAAGAACCACTCGTTATTTTATATAAAGCACTTCTTAAAAAGAAGTGTTTCTTAATCTGTTTTATATAGTTTATATAGTTTAATGTACACTTATGATATGGTTACTTTGATTTATTTTTTTATTGTATATTTATGACATACTTATTTTGATTTATGTCGAGTTTTATCGAATGTCCGTCCGAATCGCAACTTTGAAATTTCATAAATTACTGAAATGTTAAAAATCATTATCAATGACTCATGGGTCATAATTCTTCTCGAAATTGATGTAGGAGACTATAATTTATTTTTAAGTTCGAACACGATTATGCGCAAAAATGCGTATTCAGAAAATAGTCAGGATGAGATGGATAGGATACGTGAATGTGAATCAAATACACACAGAACTCTTTGACTGGAAATTGGATGAAAGAAACTGATAGATCGAAAGAATAATAAAGTCTGTTAATTAATGCTGAGACAGACAGTTTATCTACAAAAGCAATATAAACTGAATCATTGAAACGAAATTATGGACTTTTTACAATAATACTTTTAAGAATATTTAAAATGTTTCTCTGAAACGTTCTGCCGTGCAACATGCGATATTTGCATTACAGAAATTGAATTGTGACCGACTGAGTATTTTAATTCTTGGTTAATGTCTTAACGTTACTGTTGAAGGCAGCAGGTGGTTAAGAAGTGAGCTAAATATATATGTGCGCGTTTTCTGTACGTACGATCGGAGCTCGTGTATAATCGGACTTGTCGCAAACACATCGCGAGTATGATAATCTCTGCTCGTAGTGCTCCTTTGCGAGCACTTCAAATGTTTACGTTTGTAAAATGAATTTAAAAATAGTCTCCGATAGTCAAACAGCCGTGGCTGCACTGTATGATTCAACAATGTCATAAATCAATATTCGACACGAACGATTCAACGCGGCCATAATCCGCTTACGTCGAAGAAATTATTAAATGCAATATAAATTAAAAATTACGTTACATTAATCATATATTCAGAAAACAAATTGACATTATTCGTCATTATTTTGACGTCAAAATATCAAAGACTTTATTTTGATGTTAAAATGACGAGAAATGTCAGTTTATTTCTTATTAACACTAAAATTATAAAAGGAAAAATAATTATTTCTCTATCATAAATTATTATTTTTCTGTGGTAAATTAGGAATTACGTTTTTAGGCGAAAAGCTGTTCTTTGAAATTTGCGCGACGAGCAAAGTTTGAAAATGCTTGATGTCGTAGCGATATTATTGGATCCTTTTCTACTTATCGGATTCGTCCTCGGTAGCCTATACTTTTATCTCACGGCTACCTTTGACTTTTGGAAATGTCGCGGTGTACCGTTCAAAAAGCCGACCGTGCTTGTCGGAAATTTTGGTCCCCTGCTCCTGTTTCGAACATCGCAACCAGAAGGCGTGAAAGAGATGTATCAGTGGTTCAAGAATGAAAGGTTCTTTGGCGCGTTTCGAGTAAGATCGCCCGTGCTGATTCTACGCGATCCCGATCTAGTGAGGAGCGTATGCGTCAAAGATTTCGCTTGCTTCGTGAATCGTGGGATACCGATCAATAACGATCAGGTATACACGACTATTAATACACACAAAGAACAATTTCGCTGAAATATCTAAAAACTTAGATAGAATAAAGGTAATTTGGATAGATTAACAGAAATTTTCAAATTGTATAAAAAATTAATAAAAGATTATATAGTGTATTCAGTCAAATATACAAGGCATTATTGCAATAATAATGATATGAAAATAATTTTATTGGATTATCGAAATAATTGCGTAAGAATCTCAAGCATGATGAATAATACTGCAAAAAGTTTTGATATTTTCGCGACCAGTTTATCCTATGTAATTTATTTCGATGGTCTAACATAATTCTTTTCAGAACTATACCTAGCTAGTTTTTAGATACTTTAGCAAAACTATCCATTTCGTGGAGGTTTTCTTTCGTATCTCCGAAATGTTAACTGCTAATTAAATATTTCTTAAAATATATAGATATTTCTGAAAACTCTGTTAATGAGCTTTAAATCTTATTTTAATCGTATACGCATTAGGATCCGCTCTCCGGACATCTGTTCAATCTCGAAGGGCGTAAGTGGAAGGGCCTTAGATCGAAACTAACGCCCGCGTTCTCGTCGGGCAAACTGAAGCGGATGTTCTACCTACTGGTGGAATGCTGCGAAGAATTGCAGCGGCTTATCAATGAGGCAAACAACTTCGCTGACCAAACAGTCGAGGTACGGGAACTGGCCGCGAAATTCATCATTGACGTCATCGGCAGCTGTGCCTTCGGCATACAGATAAATGCGCTCACCGACGAAGAGTCTGAGTTTCACAGAGCGGTGAAGAAGCTTTCGAAGCCGAGTTACAAGGCTACTCTCTGGAGGATGTTACGAACGGCCATGCCGAGGCTATACAGACTGATGGGTGTGCAACTCGTCGATCCGAGCGTTACTCAGTTTTTCACGCATGTCGTGTCACAAATGATCAGTCAGAGGGAGAATAACGGCACGACCAGATACGATTTTATGGACCTACTAATCGAGCTGAAAAACAAGGGTACTCTGGAGAGCGAAGCCACTAACTCAAGAATCTGCAGCGATGAAGACGCCCAAGCGGCGAAGGAAATCGGTAAGTTAAATTGCAATGTCGTGCAAAATAGGCAACATCGTTTCATGTAGGCTAAAAAAGTTTGTCATTTATAGAATTAGATGAAAACACTATCGCGGCACAAGCATTCGGTTTCTTTGCCGCCGGCTATGAAACATCGTCGAACACGATCGCGTTTTGCCTCTATGAACTAGCCTTGAACCAGGAAATTCAAGATAAGACCAGGCGAGAGGTACACAATGCTATAGGAACACGAGATGGAAAATTAACTTACGACGCGGTTCAGGAAATGAAGTATCTCGACATGGTAATATTAGGTACGAATCCGTTAGTATCATTGATGAAAAATCCAAAAATAAAAAATTTCTTCGGATGTAATCATTTTATCGTGAACAACGCTGAAATTCAGATCTCATTGATTTATGATAAAATCATTATGACGCAGTGAATATAAAATAGACACCATTTATTTTTACTAAATAAGTAAATTATTCAGAAGGAAACTCGTGTGGAATTCCGCTGCAAATATCTTCATATATGTTTTGTGTCATACGTACGATGAGAGTTCATGTGTAATCGCAAACACAGCACGAACATGAGCACCGTTTATCTTAAATTGACACCGCTTATCTTTTAAATATGTTTTAAGCAATTCTCAAATTTTTGTTATCCAAACGAACGCAACCCGTTTACAAAGTTTACATTTTTAAATTAATTATTTTTCTGTCGATGGTTGTGAATGATATAATTGCAAATAACAAAGTAAGCAAACAGTTAATTCAGAATTCATAAATAATTCGCTGACTCAACGCGCGTTGGAAATAATCTGGAAATGCTAGAATTGTAAATTATGTAGAGACTCTCAGGAAGTATCCGCCAGCCCCACTGTTCGCTCGAAGATGCGAATACAAGTACCGGATACCGGACAGCAATGTAGAACTACCGGCTGGCTTGCGGGTCGTCATACCGATTTATGGTCTCCATCATGACCCAAATTACTATCCCGATCCGGCAAGATTTGATCCCGAGAGATTCACGGAGAAGAATAAACGCACGAGACATCCTTACACATATCTTCCATTCGGAGAAGGGCCACGAAATTGCATAGGTATTGACTCTTGCACTCAGAAAAAGAAATAATATCAGCAACTAGAAAATTGAGGAGAAACTTTGGGAGAAACACTTCTGTATTATAAAGATAAGAAAAATAATGAATAATTTATATAGACTGCAGAGAGATAGCAGTATTATTCATTTATATATCATTATCAATAGCTAGAAAATTGAAGAGAAATACCTCAATTATTTATTATTATATTTATGAAGATAAGAAAAATAAATTAAAGAAACATAATAATGTTATCCATTTATGGATAACTGTTATTAATTAGTATAATGACATTATGATATAAATTAATTACTTATCATATTATAATATAAATCATTATAATATAAATTACTCAGACAACAAAAAGTCCAAAATCGAGACATAAGATCTTTTTTAGACATCTTTAAGACGTCTTAGACATCTTTAGACATCTTTATGTCTTGTTTTTGGACATGCGTATTGTCTGAATAATTACTATATTAATTATTAATTATTTTCTTATTATAGTTGTAATATTAATTATAGTTGTAAATGTAATGTTATTAGAAAAGATGTTCGATGCCGTTTATCCTTCAAACATGTTTTAGGCAGTTTTTCAGATAAACAATCTATTAAAATCTGTTTTTAATTTTTTTTCTGTAGATGCTTGTGTGTAACGATATTATAATATAATTTTATTGCAAGTAGAAAATTAAACAAACGGTTAATTTATGATCCGCTGACTCAACACGCGATATTACGTCACATGCTTACGTCGTTCGTTTGAACCAAAAAAAGCTTATTGATTCGCTGATCAGCACTTAAAAATCATGACAGAATTATTCGCGATAAAAAATAATATTTATAAAATTTGCAAATAATGCCATGTAATCTCTCTTAATCGTCTTATCGATTCTCCTCATCACAAATCTTTTTTTATCTCTTCATCATATTTCATATTAACATTGTTGAATGTCTTTTAACCAATATTCTCGTTATCTTTGATCAATCGTTAATTCAACTATAATAATTGGACGACAGATTACATATTAAAGCATTGCGTGCGAAATTTATCGTTCAAATAACTCACTTAGTAATTATTAGCTCAAGAGGCCGAGACGCATTGCTCGTTTGTGCGTGCAAATTTATGCGGCCTGGAGGACGATGACCTTGATAATGTACTGTATGCATGTATTTTATGTAAAAGTCTACGTCCCGATTTGATAAGCTTGTCTCAAATTCGTTATAAACTCAGCAATTATATAATCAACGCGTCGTAATCACGGCTCATTACAATGATTTCGTAACTTTCTAGGCATGCGATTCGCATTGCTGCAAATCAAGATGGGAATAATAGCGTTCCTCAAGGATCATCGAGTTGAGATATGCGAAAAATCACCGGTGCCGATCAAGTTTAGCAGACGGAGTCTTGTGACCGCGAGCGAGACGGGATATTGGCTTACCATCACCTCATCTTCCTAAATACAGATTGTATTTATAAAAGTGTTTTTCTTTTTTCTTTAAGAAACTAGTAAGTAAAAATACATGAAGCACATACATTTTATGTACACATAAAAATATATAAAATTACTGCGATAATGTACTTATCTGTGACAAAAAAATAGAAATTGTTACTATTAAATATTTAATTTTTTATAAATGTGTGTCAACGTGAATTCTTTCCCGGACAAAACTAGATAGTCATTTTAGCAAAATAGTTTAGAATCAGATTTAGTAGTTTTAATTTTTATTACAAGAGTCATATTCATAAAATATTTTGTTTAATACTCGATGGTATTTTTATCTAAAGGATGTATAAAATATTATTTCTATTTAATTGTAAAGTAAGAAAGAGAGCAATAAAAATAGAGATATATATAGAATGTCAGAGTGTTAAGAACACGTCACATGAATAGTTATATTAAAAAGCCACGTAGACTTAAAAGGTGCATATTATAATAATTCATAATCATTTGGACGAGTTGAACCTTCCAGAGAAGACGAAGAAGACTAAAAAAGATTCGATACGAATACTTATTTGGACGAATACACATTTAAACACGTGTCTACGTTGAAAATTGTATTATGACGTTTGCATTACTCGCAAATAAATGAAACATAATATTAATGCATCTAATAAAGTAGAGATGTTAGATTTTATTGAGCAAAGAGATTGGTAAAATGTCTTCTTCAGAAGAATAGAACATCAAAGAACATATCTGAATTATCGAAAATCATTGTAATTTTCTTCGATCGATATCGTACAATCAAGATTCTCGAACAAACTCGAATGAAGATAATCGAGAAGTAGTCGAGTTGAAGTACGAAAAGAAATGAGCGAATAATAATCGGTTTTCCATTACAACTAAATGTAAGATTTGTGAGGGAGATCCAGTTTTCAAATGCAAGAAAGAGAATCATTATCTGCTATTATTTTAATCATGCAAGTAGAAAATACAAAAATTAGCTGAAAGATGAAAGAAGATTGTAGAAAATGAGAGCAAATAAATTTAAATTTACTCTTTTTTCTATATTTTAATTTAAAAATAAAAAAATATATGGAATGACTTTATTCTAAATATTAAATGGATAAAAATAATATGTCTTTATTACAATTACGAAAACATTGAGTTGTTATCAGTGGCATTATCTTATTTCTATGTACTTATATAAAATTGAAAATAATTGGTGTCAAATTGACATCGATGGACCAAGGCTATCAATATCAATCAATATCGATTCAACTAATTATTTCAAGAGAGGTGCAACCAGAACACGAGTCATCATGACATCAAAATGATATCAAAACTACAAGTCACTCAATCAATTACGATCCAGTTTAACATTACATTATTTTAATGTTATTATGACTTATCCTATACTTGGATAGCATTCATATAAAAAATTTATCTTATATTAAATTCTAATAACTCGCTTTTAATCTTCCACGAAGAGCACTGTGTGAGTGTATATGTACTTTACTTTTGTAACTGTAAAATATATTTATATAATATAAATGCGATGTTTCGAAAAAAAAAATTAAGTACGCTATTCAGACAAATTTTATGCGTTTTCGCGCATTGCTCGACCGATGTAATTTGAATCATTTTTTATTTATTTTTATTATCATTCTTTGGAACGGACTTATCCGTGCGAGAGCGACTTTATGAATCACCCGGTATAAACAAACAAAGTCGCATAAGCATTATAGCAGCTACGCGCTTCCATATACGAACGGAGCTGCCGGGGACAGTTTATCGTGACGCGGAGACGCGTGCACGGTAAGCGGAACTCCTATAACTGGTCGCGAGCCTACGCGCTCCATAAATTGAATCGAATAAGGCTCGCGCGATCAACGCGAAGAGCGTGGGTCCGTTGGTCGTTGGCGAAGCCACTTCCTTGACACGTCGTAACAGCGGCTGCAGTATCGTCTCGCACGTTGACGTCGTTGACCACCGTAACAGTATAACATATAACATATATACATACTCGAGCGAGTCGAGTCAGTACACCGGTTGCCGTCGGACGCTCGTTAGAGATTTCAGAGCGAACTTGGAAGGGGGCTCGACGAAAACCGTGCTGGAAGTGCTGGAACTCGGGACGGGAGCGGAGCGCCGGGCGAGGACGTTACTTTCCTGAGTGCTGCGTCGGCGGATCGTCGTTTAATCGCGAGGAAGCGAGACGGAGTATCGAGAGAACGAGAGAGAGAGAGAGAGAGAGAGAGAGAGAGAGAGAGAGAAACGGAAATACGAGCACCTGTCAACTGAGAAACGTGCCTGTTCGGGGAATAATGCTACGGTGAGCCGCCGGCGGATTTATCAAGTCGCTCCGAAGTCCGCCAGTAGCCGTCGCGCAGCTGATAACGCGGCCCTTTAAACGCACATACCGCGCAGCTCCAGATTTCTCCTCTCTCGTTATTATTGCTCCTTTCCTTCTTTTCCCCATTGTTTATCGATATATGCGCGTTGCATTGCTCGCTCCGGCTTGATCTGGAGTCAGTCTGGAGTCTGGCGGCCAGTAGCGCACGCGTCGGCTGTCGCTACGTGTCACCGTGTCCGCGAAAGTCGAGAAATCCGTCCGACACGGTGACGTTTTCAGGGTGACACGAAGCGACGCGAGATGCACGATAGTTGTTAGGCATTCCCGCGAGGGACGCCGTCCTCGAGGCTGAGAGCGATTCATTTGGACTCACTCGCCTCGTCGAACCGGAAATATCTCCGCTTCAGCTGCTGTTCCCGTCGCTGACTCCGTTCCATTATAGGTTAGAACGTGTGATTTATGACACGCCGTTGCCAATCCTAATTCGACTGTTACTTGCGACGGATCGTAGAGAAATGTATTGTCGGCGTAACAATAGACGTTTGAATCTCATTTCAGATGTCACACTACAGTAAAAATACCTGCGACCAAAGGACTGCGGTGATCGATCATGAAAGGAAGTATCAGGAGGATTTGGAGCAGGCCAAGGCTCTCAGTTTGGAGACCTTGGCTTTAGAAAAATACAGATTGGAGAAGTTACGATTGGAACTTAGTAACATGCAGCAGGCATGCTTCGTTCAAAATGTGTGCAATACGAATAGCGTGTCAGAGACAGACAGCTCGCAAGGAGAAAGGTGTATATTTCATCACTCAATATTTTTCATTCTCATCAGTTGATTTTAACTTTACAATTGATTATAATTTTATATTATATATAATTTGATATAATATATTTGATATAATATAATATCGATTACAATTGATTATAATTTTATAATATAATTTGATATAATATCTATATATAATAATTGGATATAATTTAATAATCTTTAACTTGATAGAAGTGTTTACTGTCTAAAATATTTAAGTCATTTGTGCATTATATATACAGATCTCAATGCAGAAGTCGACCAAGACCTGGATGCATTAACACAAATCAAAAAAGTGCAATATTAGCTCCACCTCCAATACCATGTAGAAGAAATTCGACGACTGCCACATCAAGTCAAGATACTACTGATCTAATCAATTTTACAAGCCCTATAAAACAGGATTTGGCTGAATATTGTTCAACTCCACCTCCACCACCACCGTAAATATATATTTTTGTCATAAGTATGCCTAGTTGAGAGACAAAACAATTTTTTAAAGAACCTGTTTGCATTTATATAAATATGTTTTTATAATTATTTTTAAAATTATATAACAATCATATTAATTCTATTTTGATTTTGAAGTAAATCATGAAGCTTTTATATTAGCAACTTTTAAGTAATTTTAAAATCTGATAAATTATATTTCTTTATGAACCCATCATTTTTATTTTTATTTAAAAGATTGTGGCTATTAAAAATGTTTTTTTTTTGTTACAGAAAAGCACCAATAGAACCTAAATGGGATACCCATCCGTCATTATTGAAGAAACAATCAAGAGTATCTCGAAGCAACAGCTCAGTTGGCGCATATCAGTCTAGGGATTTTAGGTATCATTCTCTTTCCCCAGGCCCGCGATCTTCGACAGCACCATGTACGCCAGGAACTCCAGGAATCAGTCCTATCATGTCAAGAGCTAGTAGCGTTAGCAATAATGTACCTGATATTGCACCACAGGTACTACAGATTTCTGTAGAAACCTCTTTATTCTGAAATGAATATTCTAAACTTTCTCTCTCTCTCTCACACACACACACACACACACACACACACACACACACACAC
>NW_017259231.1:271533-277409 GCF_001594045.1 Atta colombica | reverse complement strand
CACACACACACACACACACACACACACACACACACACACACACACACACACACACACATACACAAAATTATTATTTTTATTTGTTTGTGAGGAAATTAATATGGAGCAGTCTGTTAAAACATACTTTTCTTTACAGCCTGCATGGAAATCTATTATCTTTAAGCATTTTTTCTTCACGCAGGTATATCATGTCTGAAGATTTAGAAGATGCTTATTTTCTCTTTTTTATTCATTGTTGTCTCTTAACCTTTAGACGGCGGGAATTTATTTTCAAATTCTTACAAAGCTTTTCCTTGAAAAAAAATTTGTTATGATTTATTATATGATTGTATTTCTTGCCTCAAAATATGACACTGTTTCAGCGCTTCTATAATGACAATTACCATCTTGTAAAGGTTAATGAATGCAAAAAGATTTGAAATATTTAATATATATTTAATATATATTCTATTATTAATTTTACTAATTTTTTAAGAAAAAAATTTTATTAATTAATGACGAAAAATCCAGAGAATATTGTCTTGAATATATATTGAATATACTTCTTTTTTAGATTCCTCCATTGCCTATAAATTATAGACCAACTGTTGCACCTGCCATATGTGCTCCATTTTGTATAGACGATGAACAGTTGAATATATTAAAAGTGATAGAGAAAAAGCCAAATAGCAATCTTATAGATTTGAATAGTTTCGAGCAAACAGAAGACAAAACCAATGTACGAGTTAGCGTATTGGAAGCATTCGATCCATTACTTATTAAGACTGACAATGGAAGTAATTCTGTGCAAGAACTTAAAGATGGTAAAAATTAAATTTTATCTTTTTTAAATTATTAATATAATATAAAACAAATTAATATAATATAAAACAAATGTACAAAGATAATACATAAAATAATATAGCCAAATTTAAAACTCAAACACATGACTGAAAATGCAAGTACATTCTTTTATTCTGACATTATCATTGAATAATTGTTGCAGATTCGCAATCGCAAATTAGTGGCAGTGTATATGATCCATTCGATCCATTTGATTATATGTATAGCACAAATGAAAGCGTTAACTCGGATCCGGTTTATGCCGCTGTGGAGAAATCTGCAAAATCGCCAGCTGTATCGCCAGCTGCACCACCTCCACTGCCTCCTCGAAATTCGTCCGCATGGAATACCATAGAAAGACGAAGAACCTCTTTAGATCGTCGAGTAAGTCCCGAAAAAATTTGAAAGTCCAGCTTTTAGTAAAACAGTTACATTCTTTAATATTATTTTTAACAGAAGCGTCAAACTCGATTGTATGAGAATGTAATAGTCATTAAAACTAGATCGTCTCTACATGATTGTGATCTAAAGGCGTTTCACAACATGATAAAGTCTATACGAAGTTAGTAAAGAACGTTCTTTTTTATGGTACACTAATACACTTTTTATTGTGCTCATAACTTGGCTCAATTTTAGGCGAATTTCCGTTTAATAATCCTAGTACAAATATTGGATACGTTGTTAGTCCAATAATGGAGAATCTATATCCAGATGGTACAAGTATAAAATTAGTAGTTCATCCACAATTACCCAGTAATGATAAAGATCCTGTACCATCTATTACTTTCACTTGTAATGGTAAGCTAAAAAAAATTTATTTTCAAAGTAAGATTGCTTTTTCTTTTTTTACATTAAAATTATTTTAATGTAATTATTTTAAACATTATGTTTCAGTGAATTGCAGTATCGAGCATGTTATCTTAAACGTTGCCTGTTCCTTGGATGATGAAGATACAGTAAATGTAGAAAAGTATTGTTTAAGAGTATGGGGGCTAGCTGAGTATCTTGCACCTAACACAACTTTAGCACAATACGAATACATACATTTATGTATTAAATTAGAAAAAGATATTGAGTTAGCTATAATGAGCAGAGCACAAATTAAACAATCCATTGCTCGAACGGTTAGTATGACGAATGTTGTACAAACATTATTACAACGTATCACAGACTATTTGAATCATTATTCTATTTTTTCTTTTTTAGTTGCAAGATGATAATTGTGATCAGTCTTTAAAATTAGAAGATATTCTACCAAATGAACCATCGCAGCCTATTTCATATGATACATTACTTATTTTACTAGGTATATATATTCACACACACACACACACACATACACACCACACACACATGCACGTATACGCACACGCACACATATAAAAGAAAGAATTTTTATTAATGATATATTTACAATGTACATTTTGTTATGTTATTTATTGTAGAAACAGTAGAAAAGGAAATGGAACGCGTAGAAACTGCAGCGTTACAATTGGCAACCACAAATCAAGGTTCTACCTTATTACCTCAACTTCAACCGCATGGTGTAGTACAAGCAGTTAAAGCAGTATGTGCCTTAATGGGAAACATTGAAACATTTGAAATTACGGAAGCTGTTGATAATTTCGTAAATGCTTGCTGTCAATTTCTGCCGCAAGTTCATACAGCTAATATAGAGTGTAAAAAACCGGAGATTATACATGAAGATGGCGATTACGCTGTAGTTACTTTAAGGAAAAAGTTTCCCGATGTGATTGCCTCTCATTGTCATAAAATTCGCGACGCAATTCAAGAACTCGTCGAAACATACTGTCATGCATTTAAGGTCGACTTTCAATTGAATAGCAAAGGAGAATTTCCAACAAGTAAGAAGTTACACTAATTTTCTAACGCAATATGTATAAGATAAAATTATGATATAATTATGATATACTTTCTCTTAATAGATACACTGATTGCGACAGAAGTAATCGATACTATTTTGGTGCGTGTTGGAGCTTTGCATAGGTTACCAACCACATGGAAGCATGACGATTATATAGTGGCAGCTCAAATCTTTCATGGAACCAGACCTGTAGGAAATCCGGTTTTGTCGGAACCAATGACGGTTAGCACGAATTTTTATCCAAGAATTTTATTTAATTCATGGTAAGTACGAGAATACATTTACAATGATCGAAAATTCCAAATGTAGATTTAATAAAAATTATACAAATTATAAGGTTGGAATTTCGTGGAGTAAGTGTGTGTCAAGTGCCACGGGAGGCAAGACTTGTGTTAGTTCTTTATGGACGTACGCTGCAGCCTGCGGAGCACGAATCTAATTCATCTGCAGAGAATGCAATGCAAAAAGAAGAACTTGGATGGGGTGCTATACAATTCTTCGATTATGACGGGTAACGCATCTGCCACAAATTGTTCTCAGCTTTTTATCTTTGAAACTTTTATAGTCACCTTGTATTTTTCGTTGCTTCATACATATATCTTTATATATCTTTATTTTAATTCTAGTGTTATGAGCCAAGGAAGTTTTTTTCTGTCTCTTTGGCCAGCTATCGCAGACAAACGATTAGGTCCAGCGCCAGCGCCTGGAATTCATCCCCGCGGCGATACTCATCCCATTATAGGACTAGAATTACCCGATTATGGGGGAAAGGTTTTATTCCCCAATTCTTCGGAATTGCGAGATTATGACGTGGAATCATTAGATTTTAATTCGTTAGATCAAAATACGCAAGAACTATTAATAGACATTACACAGCAAGATACATTTTCGAGGTATGTTGTAGTTATGTGATTAAAAATATAGATTTAAATTTTTTAAATGGTATTTTTTAAGCTGATTTCTATTTCCAGACCGCCTATCGATGAAAGAGAAATCTTATGGGAGAAAAGGCATTATTTACATGATAGACCTGAAGCGTTACCAAAAGTATTACTAGCTGCACACAGTTGGGATTGGGCTTGTCTACCAGATTTACATGCGTCGCTTAGAATTTGGAGTCCACTGCCTCCAGTACAAGCATTACAATTACTTTTACCATGGTATGCATTACTTATCGATTATTTCTTTATTACAACTTCTGAAGAACTGTTTTGTAAAACGTCGTTTTCTTATAGCTTCCCAGATATGAAAGTTAGAGAGATGGCAGTTGATTGGATCCGCGAATTAAATAATGATGAATTGGTTGATTATCTACCACAATTACTTCAAGCAATAAAACATGAGACATATGAAGCATCACCTCTAACTCGATTCTTATTAGAACGTGCCTTACTTTCACCAAGAGTGGCTCATTATATTTACTGGTTGTTAAATCAAGCTCTGCCGGGACAAAGTCCCCAGGTACAGGTTGGATGATCAGCATTGATGATGTTGTTAAATACTTACACATTTGCATTAAATACTTATTATATGGCTTGTAAATGAAAAATAACTTTTTTTTATAACTGTATAATTAAAGCATAGAGAATTTCTTCATGCGATATGTATTAATAATATTAATATATCGCTAATATGTTATTTGAACTTTTCTATATTAAATTATAAAGCGCATTTATTTTATAGAATTCTGCTGAAATCTCAACGGAAGATGACAAAGCAATTAGTTGTGCTCGTTATCAACGAAGATTACAATTAATGTTGAGAGCTCTATTAGCAGTTATCGGAGATGCGCTGAGAAACAGTTTTCTCACTCAACAATTGTTAGTTAAAGTAGGTCTTAACTTTTATTATATCCTGTTTACTTCAAATGGTCTTACTTATTCCAAACATACTTTAAGTTGTAATTTGTACAGAACCTGCATCAAGTGGCTGAAAATATTAAAGTTACAAAGGAATCTTTACGAATGGATACACTTAAAACTGGTTTACAAGAAATACACTGCCACTTAAAGGAAGACGATGGAACATGTTTACCACTATCTCCTAGTAAATTAGTATTCGGTATCAATGTACAGACATGTGCCTATTTTCCATCGTTCACTCTTCCATTAAAAATTAACTTTATCAGTTGTGACAATGTTATAAACCCGGCGATATTCAAGGTACGTTTTCAATAAGTAAAAATATCCTACAAAACATTATCTTCTTCCAAAAACTTTAATATTAATATACACATTGTATTTTTTTCTAGGTTGGTGATGATTTGCAGCAGGATATGTTGACCCTTCAGATGGTACGCATTATGGACAAATTGTGGTTGAAGGAAGGCCTTGATTTAAAAATGGTTACTTTTGCTTGTGTACCCACCGGTCACAAACGCGGAATGATAGAAATGGTAACGAATGCAGAAACGTTACGAAGAATCCAAGTCGAGTTTGGATTAACAGGATCATTTAAGGATCGACCGATCGCGGAATGGTTAGCGAAACATAATCCTTCGGAACTGGAATATGAAAGAGCGGTGGATAATTTTACTGCTTCTTGCGCTGGCTACAGCGTTGCCACTTATATTTTAGGAATTTGTGATAGGCATAATGACAATATTATGTTAAAGACATCTGGTCATTTATTTCATATTGATTTTGGAAAATTTCTTGGTGATGCGCAAATGTTTGGAAACTTTAAGAGGTATGTATATCATAATATATTACGTTTTATTTATTTCTGCACTTACACTATGTACTATATTTTAAAAGAATAAAAAAGAAAAAAATGTAATCTTGATACAATGTATTCTTGCTATTATGTTTTTAATCAGAGATAGGACGCCATTTGTACTGACGTCTGATATGGCATATGTTATAAATGGTGGTGATAAACCTTCAGCGAAATTTCATCATTTCGTCGATTTATGTTGTCAAGCTTTTAATATAGTACGAAAACATGGAAATCTTATTCTTCATCTTTTTGGATTGGTATGTTTTAAAATATTTTTAAGCTTAGAGGAAAATAATTATTATGTAATTATGTGATGCACTTAATGATTTTAATAATTTCTAATAAAATATGTGATAAAAACATGCACATTCACACATCTCACACTTATACTTTTTAAAATAAAAGTTACATCTTTCTATAGTCTTCATGCAAAATATGATAATAAATTATG
>NW_017259231.1:257502-271433 GCF_001594045.1 Atta colombica | reverse complement strand
TATATATTAATATTTTCAAATTTTATAGTTAAAGTAGATGAATTTAAAAGAATAGTTCAAAATTTAAGTAATTTAAATGAATCATTTTGGAAGTTTTCAATGTGATGAGCTGATATGTTTTGAATTAATTATTATAATAAATACAAATGCATTTTATATAAATTATGCAAACAATTAGAATATATTTGAAATAAAGAATTTTGTAAGTTATGTGGTCAACCACACCGCTATGAAAACAATAAAACCACAACGGAAGAACATATCCGTGTGTTTTATCAGAAAACGGACCGCTATCTCAGTAAACTATATGCGATGTAGTTAATTAGTATTTATCGCCCGCGCTCATAATATCGTATGCTGCAGCAGTCTGAGTCAATCATGTTAAGAGTAAAGTGTTAGAAGTGAATAAAAAAGTTCAGGAATTGTTGTACAATCCGAGCATTTACATGGAGAGCATTTACATAAAGATCATAACAAAAATATATTGGTTATTTTCTAATATTTAGTAATAAATCACAATGGATAATTTAATATCGCGAAAGAATCTTCTCAGTGATTTGCATAAACAAAGTATCATAGCGCGAAAGTTGCACGATATCGAAATAAAAGATCATTTAAACAAGGCAAGAATGAACGAGTATACAACTTCGCAGATGACTTCATCCGGTATCCCTGGGGTGACCGTGGACGCAGTTAGTTATGTGCAGAAAGCACTGCTTCCTGGACAAACAAATCCCGAAGCAGCGGCGACTTTCGCTCGTATGATAGAAAGTTCATTGAAAAGTTGGTTTACGCAATTTAACTTTTTCTTGCATAATCTGGCGCAGATGAGATTCTCTGGAGATCACAGTGAGGGGGAATTACTATCCTTCATTCCGCGCACGTACACGTGAGCCTTTTATTTTTGCTAAATGTTATAAGTAAAAGTAATAACGCTCCAAAAAATTGAAAATCTTAAAAGATTTTGCTCGATTTTTCTACGGATAACAGATGATGTATCAATATATTTTTTAAATAATTATTATAGAATGCAGCAAGAAGGTGAATTAACAAGCGTCCAGGTGCATGGATATCAGAAACGCTATGATCCAGAGAAATATTACATGTACATTTTACGAATCCAACGGAAGGGCCAACCGGATCCAACATATCTATTCCGATCATACAAAGAATTTTGCGAATTCTATCAGAAATTGTGTATACATTTTCCACTTGCTAAAGTAACCAGGTAAATATTTTATATTAATCACATATTCTTCTTTTTGCACATTCCTATTTTTATTTTTATCTTCTACATTGTTTAATATAAATATTGTAAGATTATTATAATCTTATACATACATTCATTCTAATGCAAATAAAAGCAAAATAAAGCTAAATATTAACATTTTCTTATCCATATAGCACTAATTTCCAAGAAATGTCTCTGAAAACATCCAATGATTTCTCGGATAAAATGTGCTGTATACTAAAATATTTTATATAAATATATGAGATTATAACATATTATATGCATATGTAATTATATTCTATACAATTAAATTATATCTCAATTTCAAATATAATATAAATAATAAATGTATATACGAACAAATGTGTGTGTGTGTGTGTGTGTGTGTGTGTGTGTGTGTGTGTGTGTGTGTGTGTGTGTGTGTAGTATATATAAAAAGATATAAGATAGTAAAGTAGAGAAGTGCCGAATCGAAACAAGAGTATCTTTTTTTCTATATGCTTTTTTCTTACGCTAAACATCATGTGTATATATTTGATATTTTCCCTTTATTAGATCACTAGCTCGTTATCTGAATTGATAGGACTTTTTATATCTGACATATTCTGATCTTTAGTTATCTTATTTAATTTCTCGCCACGTGCCGATTCCTCTTTTACATTTGGATCTTTGGTGAAAATAGAAGACTCTGTATTTTCAACCGAATGATTATTTATCTGTGATTTGTTGTCAATCTCTTTTATCGTGATTTCCTCCGAATCAATACTTGACGATGATGTTTGATTTGTAAGATCTGCTCTTGAGCGGTCATTTTTCACTGTTTCGTTATCGCCACTTGACGTTAAATCACTTACGATTAAAAGAGGCACAGTTGACAATGAGATTTCCACATTTTTTTGAATTGTTGGCTCGAATGAAATTCTTCGATATAAGCCCATCATTGCTGGAACTTTAGATGCTTCTTTTTCCATCGATAAACTTGCCCGAAACCATTTCAGACCCATTTTCTTTCAAAATTTAATATTAAACTTCTGGAAATCAGTTAATTTATATTGAAAATTTTCAAATTTTCAAATTTTAAATGAATTCTTAAATTACCTACAGATAATATTTCCGTATTTTTATTGATAATATTAAAAATATTTTACAAATCTTTGTAAATATTACGAAGATATTGCATCGTATAAACATGATATAAAATTACTCACTCTTGTGAAAAGAAATGATATATTAACTATAAATTGCAATTTCTCTTTTGAGAATGATGTATTTATGGAGTAAATTGTATCCTAAAAAGTACATTATATTTTTTATTTGGTTATCTTACAATATTAATTTTGCTCATACAAGATGACGTGCAATGTAGAGTGGTATAATTATTTTCTTCTAATTAGAAAAATTATTTATACTTACAATATAGAACTTTTAAGGCAACTATCATCACTCGTGCTTACTTTAGACGAAAAAATACAGATGTTCCAAATCGAGATTTAGATCAGCAAATCACAATACCTTTAAAAATGGAAACTATGGCGTGTTATGCTGTCACAAATTCGCGACGCAGAATGAAGACAATATGTCGTATGAAATATAAGAAGATATCTTAAACGCAAAAACTCTGCGCCCACAATGTCATACCTTTTGATATGCGTTATCTTTAGATCATCTGATATTAAAGTCTGACATCTCATATCTAACAGTCTTAGTCATACAATGATTAACTTGCGAGCGTAACACAATTCATGAAACGTTAAAGGAATACATTAATTAATATGACACTTTATTCACTTTATTAAAACACTTGAGTTTAAATTCATTCTTTCTCTTACTACAGTACAAAGAGATCTCAACTACTACTCAATACAGTGCTGTATGTCCTGTACGATCTCTGTTATGTTGTTTATTTACGATAGTATCTAATGATAGCTTGATCCTTTGAGACGCGAATAGCGATGTTTATTTTATTTTATGTTATGAATATGGAAACATCCTGTTCACTCGCATTGCGAGAATAATATCGAATCTCTCTGTTTGTTTCACAGTTTACCAAGTGGAATTAGCGTGGGACGTTCTAACATTAAACAGGTAGCCGATAAACGACGTGCAGATATAGAAAAATTTCTTGTGAGTCTGTTTAAAATGGCACCAGAAATATCCCAAAGCGATCTGGTATATACTTTCTTTCATCCACTGTTACGAGACCAAAAGAATCCCGACATTCGTTTGCGTAAAGTCAAAGGTATTTTGGTACCATTTAAATTTTCCAAATATATTATTATTATTATTTATAAACGCTGTTTATCATATGTTCCGAAATATAAATCTGCATAATATTTATACATTTATATTAATAATAAATTTTACAATATATTTATTTTACATTAATAATAAATTGAACAAAAATTAAATTATTTATTATAGTAAAATATTAAAATAATAAAATACAAATATATAAATAATATCTTTAAAATAATGACATTCTGAAAAATACAATTTAGCGAGCGTTTAAAACTTATGCGAAAATAATTTATGGACTAATATATAATATCATTTTTACTTTTAACAGTTGGAAATAATTGGTGGGCTGAAAAGAGAGTCAGAGATAACATGCAGAGTGGTCAAATCAAATTGGCTCTTCATTATGTTCGCGGCACTTTATCTGTTATGGTTTGTCATGCACGAGGTCTCCCCAAAGTGGCTAATGCTCAAGAGCCAAATACATATGTGAAGGTATACCTCAAACCCGATCCTACAAAGGCAACAAAACGGAAAACGAAAGTAGTAAAGAAGAATTGTCATCCATCATTCATGGAGATGGTAAATAAAGTCAGATTTTTATAATAAGCTATAAATTATAAATATAATACTTAGGAAATGGATAAATAATAGATATAATAAAAAAACAAAGGTGTATTAA
This sequence comes from Atta colombica, assembly GCF_001594045.1. NCBI lineage: Eukaryota > Metazoa > Arthropoda > Insecta > Hymenoptera > Formicidae > Atta > Atta colombica. The sequence continues at coordinate 267,285 of NW_017259231.1, read as the reverse complement.
TTGGACAGTAAGCTTAGTAATAACTCATTTTTTATACTAGTTGGAGTATAGAATGCCTCTAGAAGTAATCAGGGAAAGAACGCTCGAAGCAACGATATGGAATCATGATACTTTACAGGAGAATGAATTTCTCGGTGGTATAAGTTTGCCACTCGGACATGTTGACTTGACGAACGAAACTATTGAATGGTTCCCATTAGGTAATGTACGATGAAGCGAGTATAAAGACTGTCCTGGAAAACATATATAGAAGTCCCTTTTAATGCTCATAGGTATTATTAAAATCTAAATGATATCATATTAACGCACAATATTAAATCTTTTTTATTATGCACAGCCAAGTGCAATAATCATCGTGCTTTATGACACAGAAATAATGTTTATTTATATAATTTCGTATATCTAGCAAAACTTCGTTTTTCTTTGACGAAGATTTGAAAAATAAACGTGAAATATTATGTGATATCTGAAAGAAGATAATTATATGCAGAAGGAGAGTCAACTTTTATAATAATTGCTAAAAAAGATAGTTTACACATAATGATGATAGTATAGAATCTAAAAAGCATCTAAATTAAATCTGCATAACAAGTACTTTAGAAACGAAAAAAAATTTTACAGAAATTTTGAGTATATCACACTGTATATTATTTTAATTATATTTTTAACATTAACATAATGTATCTGAAAATATGACAAATTGCATGAATTTAATAGATTTATATTGGAAGTTTACTCTTTTATATACAAAATTTTATACATTTATTTATTTATATCACTTTTTATTGATCAACAATTGTAAATAGAATGTACTTTATGTCGTATAAATATGATAATGAAATTTGTAACAAACTATTAGATTAAGCTCTTTTACACTAAAGTAGTTTTATGATTCCAGCGAAAGAGTTTGCAATTTTATATTACAGACATATATCTAATCGTATAAAAATAGTATATGAAAGTTGAATTTGATACACAACATGTAGTGGAATCAAGTTTTATGAACTTTTATGGTGTTATTTTATTAGGAAATTATTAAGAAAGAAATCTAATAATTGTCTATTTATATAATGGCCTCATTTATAAATGTATTATTGATGACTCTGTACATAAATACTCTATCAAATCTATGTAATAAATCATTTTTAAATTATCCATTATATGTTTCATTGCGTATACCACACGTTAAAAAATTATATTTTTACAATTACTTTTGCATTAATTAGCTCCGAATATCTTTACTCTTTTGTTTAAAAACAATTGCCTACAGTTAAATAAGAAAAATGTTTAATAATTTATTCCACACGTTTTATTTAAATAAAAAAAAGAATTATTTATGTTTATAATTTTTATAATTAAATTAACTTCCTTCTTTATCAGAAAGATTTATAAAAAGTATTTATACAAATAATGTCGATGTAATATCGATAGAATTCTGATAAAAGAATTCTGAAGTTTGTTAGTTCTCCTAGCTGAGGCGCCACTAACACTTTAATGTCAGCCTCGGATTACTTCGGACTATTTAGACAACGGATTCCGAGATCAGAAATATCAAAATGATTAGATACCAAACAACATCATTTGTTAATAGCATTTAGAGAATATAAGCTAGCACACATATTTACACGAATACGACTCATGCTTAGTGTGTCCTTATACACTCTCTTTATGCTATCAGATTAACAAATTAATGAATAAAATTTATTGAAGATACATGAATTAAAAATTTAAATTTTTTAATTTGTGTGTCTTGAATAAATTTTCTTCAATAATTTGTGTACTATGGATTAAAATTCGCATCTAATTCTTATTAGTCTTATCAAATTATTGTTTTTTAAAAATTAGGAGTCTTATTAATTAATTCCTTTATTTAATTTTAACAATTTAATATTGGGTTGTCCGAAAAGTTCGTGCCGATGTTGAAGGAAAATTGAAACGCAGAAAATTTTAATTTAATAAATATATACTAAAATTTTAAATTTTAGTCGGCACGAACTTTCCGGACAACCCAATAAATATATATAAACATAATTTAGTATATATACACATAATTTATGTTGTGCCTATATCCCAGGTAGCAAAGTTCGTGATTTTGACGTCAAATCATATTTGTAAAAATGACATCAAGTGATCAAAAAATGATCAGGTTTTTATTCAACGGCATTCCATGACGTCATACTGATGTCATTTCGTGATGACATACTGACATTATTTTTGTAATGTCATTCCGTGACGTCATAAGTCGCCAGTTGAGTAGTATAATGGTCAGTAAAAGTCCAAAATATGACGTCAAAATGACAAACTTTACTATCTAGGATAAAATGTCCGGGATAAATGTAGTTTCTTGAGTCCTGTTGGCGAAAAGTTAAGAATACTTTGCCAATTGGGCGTTTTATGAAATATCTGACGCATTATTTGCCGCAAATACAACGCGTCATTTCTCGAGATGTCATCTTATTAGTAAGAAATGCGCTGGCGAATTATTTCATATGCGAAAAATGACCATTGTTTTGCTCGAAAAACGATGAGATCTAAACAACATATATTACACAAATATCTATAAGATGTCTTTATAACATTTTTACGATGTCTATGATATTTTTTAACATGTGTATTTTATATAGATAGATGTTGCTTTGAGCAGAAAACTGTAATTTATTTTAAAATTCATTCAAAATCGTGTAAGATAATCGATGGTTTTTAGTTTTTTCATGTATTTTTTTTCACAAGACTTATGAATCACAAATTGCGAATTTTCAGAATTCCTGATTACTCTAATCAAATTCAATCATTACAAAAATCTAATACTGATTAATTTAATACTAGTCAATTTAATACTGAAAATAGTAATTATTTATTTTAAATAGTAAAAACTATTGTTTAGTATTTGGAGTATCTTACAGGATCCACCTAAGTTACAAATATATGCATAATGGAAAAAAATTGAACATTTTTAATTTGATTTACTAAAGTAATTGTAAAAAACCGTCTTAGATTTGCAATATTAGATGCAATTTTTATAACGAAATTAATCACGGTAATATTAGGTATGGGAAAAAGTTCGTGGCGTTTTTCCCATTAGATATAACAGAAAAAACGCCACTTTTTCACCTAATATTAAGCGCCACCATAGTTTTGTATTACAATGCAATGCAACGATATATAGTAAAAAGATCAATGCCGACAACCCTTTTGTCCAAAAGGTCTTTTATATCTTTGTGTCCTTTTTTTTGCAGCTTTTCTTTCCTGAAGCGAAACTAATGCTGGAAAAAAATTGCCTATACCTCTATATTTTTTTATGTGCAGTTTCCATGTTTATCGAGGATTATCAATTGTAAATTATTGTGATATGTTATTGTGATACTATTATTAAAGTAACTAATCCTACGAAAAATAGTAATGGATAGTATCGGATGTTTCGCTCAAAAGCAGTTTTTCTAAACGCTTTCCGAATGTAGGAATCAATCTAGTATTACAACAAATAAACTACGATCGAAGTTTGAATTTTATGAATTTTCGTTTCGTTTTGCGAATGCATCTCAGAAAAAAGTTTCCAACCAGAACGCACCTCATAAAGAAGTTTCCAACCAGAACGCATGCAAAAAATAAATAAAATTCTTCTTTTTGGTACACAATCATTTTTGCACGCATGATTATTCTCATGGTGCATTGTCGTTTAATGTCTCATCAACTATAATTAATAATTAATAATTAATAATTCTGTTATATAAAATATGATATATAAAATTTAATATAAAGTCTGCATTACATAAATATTTTTTACATAAATATTTTTTAATATATATTTTGTATATACATATTGTTTTACATTACTTGTATGTCTCTTTGTTGGAGGAAGAAAGGAATCAGGAAAGGAGGAGTAATATATAGAAAGAAAAATCTTTTTATCGAAGTTAGACCCAGTGGCGCTGCTAATGAGTAATTTTCTGGTAAGTATCCCACGCAATAATACACGCGAAACTTCACGGGAATGAGACAGTGCCGCTATTCGAGACGCCATCGTAAATATTATGCAATCGCAATTAATAGCTCTCGTGTGTACTTACCGAGATATCGTACACGCGCGGTCGTACAACAACTGTACACATATGACATAGCGTATATCATAGTAATCATGCGTATAAAATTACGTTATTCGTTTAATTCATTTCTTCGACAGCATCGAATGAAATTTCAAATGATATTTCAGATGATTATTCACGTTTCAATCTTTCTTTTTAACTATTGGAAGTGTCTAACTCATTATTTAAACATATATCGCTCTGCGATAACGTTGTCTACAAGGTTTTGTGTCTGCGATATCATACGTTGGCTAGAAAACAATTGAAAATTAGGATTTCTGAAATCATAAAATAGTAAAAATAGTTCAACTCATTTTGTGATTACTGGAGCATGAAATCTATTACAGCCACTTTGCTCAGGACGGCGTATCATAATATTACAAGAGATAAACAATAAAAAATTTATTTCTGGAATGTTTCATATTAGATACAAAAAAATTGTAAGCATTTTCGAATTTATAAACGGTCGTTTGATTTTTAATATTTCGGCAGACATGCAATAGTATATTAAATTCTAAGATTCGAAGCAACATAGTCAAAATAGTGAAATGTAAAATGCAAAAAAAATCTTCGAAGCTATTTTATATGCCTTTACCGCTATTATTTCTCTTTTTAATTTAATCATTTATATCTTGAATATATTTGAATATATTTGATTAAAATCTGACTATTTCCTAGTTAAGTTATTATGCGTTTCTAGAATCTAATGTTATGTTCGCCGATTAAACGTTTGAACTTCCGACCGACAATAACGCCGGTGCGAAAGCTTCCCGCCCTCGAGGTCGTAGAGCTTTTAGGTACTAATTTTATGTAAAGTTATGAGACGTTGCGGCGCGCTCGAATGTGCCATCATGTTTCCCGCAGGTGCTATAATCAAGAGGTTGCGCTTCACACTGCCGCCGCGCTGCAGTATAACTAAATATTCTGCCTCCAGAAATTTCGACTCTTTTGGAGATGATAGAGTTTTCGACGAAAATAATCCATGAAACTTTCAAGCTTCGTGAAAAGTTAACACGTAGATGAAAAGTGAAAAGTATATAAAATTGGAAGCACACATACAGCGATTTTAAGAACGCGTTTGAGCACAATTTAATTGTTAACGCGTATTATAGAAAAATAATGCAATTATTGTAACAGCATCATTATACATATATTACAATAATATAATAACTATAATATAATATATGTATATATATTTTTTAAATTGAATTAATTATAAATTCTTCGAAAAGATATCACCGTATAAATAAGCTGCAACAGGCAAACGTGCGCCTTCAGCGGCGAAGTGTTTATGGCATCATAAAAAAATAAAAATAGGAAACATTTTTACGGGCTGATCATTAAAGTCGACTCGGCGAAGATGTCCGCCAATTAATGTTCGTAGCCTCACGTTACTATAACTCTTCGATGTGCACAACGCGATAGGTGTATCGAGTTATCCTCCTCCGTTCAATTTTCCTTTCTTTTCGCGCGTTTATCGTTATAAAAGAGAGAAATTATTTATTCTCCTATATTCAATGGCACGAAGTTACGAATCATAAAATTATAGATAGGAGATACAAGTTATAAATTAATGGAAGAAGTCTAAATGTCACAGAAAAAGTCACCAGAAATATAATAAAAAATTAAAATGTCAGCGAAGTTAAAAATAGTTAATTAAAAATTGTGAGAACTGTATAAATTGTTAATTGTGATGAAATCTTAATTGATCACATTTTATATAGAATGTGATCAATTTGTCGTATCTCGTCGGTATTCAAATTACTAAGAAAGTCATTGAGAAACAGATTAACGATGTTCTATACAATATAATAAGAGATCTGATGCAAATTGGACTTTCTTAATAGTTTGAATATCACATTAGTATTAAGCAAATTGAAACTCACCGTATTCAGATCGTTCTCAATGATTTTCTTAGTAATTTGAGTATTCGACGAGATACAACAGATGAAGATTACAGTCTTGACGAAAATTACAGCTTAACGATGTATTTTACATTTTTGACAATACATATCAAATGAATTCAATGTTTACTGAAAGATTATATTTTTTACACTTTGAAGAGGACACAATATTGATATCGAAATGTCTGTAATATATTTTTGGAATACATTATCACACTGAACATCTTGTGTAGACACTCACAATGACAAATTTCTTTCAGTCTTTATTGTTAAATTTGAATTCACATTATTATTATATATATTTATATTATGTAAAATTATATTCTTGTACAAATTACAGTTATTCGCTTTTCGAATTAAAAGGAGCTATATTTCTTTATGGAAGGAGCTATATTTCTTATTACAAGTGATGTATAAAGAAGTGAATAAATCCATTTGTTGACTAGTTAGATCATCATTTTATGTTATTATAAGGAATAATGTTAAAATACCTATCTTGGTTAATGATTGATATTTTTGAGTACATATTGAAGATATTACAGAACTTTACGACTAAAAATAAATCACTAAATCTATAAATTAGACTCGCAGTCTGTAATAAAGGAACGTGCCACGAGACAAGTGTAGTAATTATGTGTTTTATTGTCTGACTAACAGTATAAACTCAATAAATTGACATTTTTTTCCTTTAGTCTGTCTTTACTGCAAATATTATTGGTATGATATAAAATTTAATACCCGTTTCAAAGTGACTGTTAGAAAGAAAAGCTATCTATAACTAACTTTGCGAAGCAGTTATTACTAACCTAGGATAAACACTTAAAGAATAGATCATATAGAGAAAATAGAATCTCGATAAAAAAAAATAATGTACAATATTAATGAACATAATTATATTAGAAAAAATAAAATCAATATGGCTATTTATATATTATTATATTACGCATACAGTAACAGAGATTATGTTATCTTAAAAAATGTAATAATAGTATATAAAAAAGTATTAGATTCCATGTGAAATTAGATTAAAAGGCGTCAATATATTTTAATTTGACGATAAGAAAGTTAGTGATTATTTGTAAAAATATGATCAGAGAGAAAAAAATTTTGTGCTCTGAATAAAACGGAAATTGAAAAGCGAAACTGACAGCTCTGTAGATAAGAAAGATGCAGGAAAAAATAAGGAAAGAAACATAACTTAAAATAAAAGCATGGATGACCAATTTTTTTGTATGGTCTTACTGAAAGACCTTACTGAAAGTACTTAAACTGCTAAATTCTAAAATCCGAACATTTTTTTAACTTGTGGAAAATTATTTGTAGCAAATGTTTTTTTATAACTTTATATAGTTTTAAATTACATAGTGTTATTCTTCGAGTTTCAAAATGAAAACAAATCGTTCAATTATGTTAATTTCAAGCAAAGATACTTTAAATTTTTTTTAAATAGAATTTAAATCTCATTCTAAAGAGTAAGATTATTTCACTTTTTAGAGTGAGCTAATTCTACTCTAAAGAATTTAGAGAGTACATTAATTTAAAGTACGCGAGACCCGCGAATATCAGTTAAGGAAATTTCGAAGCGAATATAAATTAAGTTTAAACAAATAAAGAAAAGAGATCGCGCACGTAATTATATCTTCTTCTTTTGCATTTAAAGCAAGACTTTTTCTGTTTAATAAAATTCATTTCTTTTATTGTGTTTTATTTTACATTCGTTTGAAAGTAAATAATTTAAAACGAACAAAATAAATGCAGCTAGAAAGTGCAAGTGTAAAAAAGTAGCTTTTATGCAGTACAATCTTGCTATCTTATAGTATCATTTTTGATTTTTTAAATTTCTCTCTAAGACAGTGCGCATTCCTTAAGCATAATAGTCGCGTTCAGCGGAACGAATCCGTAAGCGCTTTTCAGGTAGCAAAATTTTGACGTTATATCTTGATCCTTTACTGATCCTTAGGTATACTCAATTGGCAACTTATAATAATCCATTCCGTAACATTTGAGTTTGCTGAATGTCTTCGCATGTCCTTATAAGCATACGTGCTGTGAACAAGGTCAACCTTGACTTCAAATGTAATTACCGTTACGATAATTGCAGTCGATATAATATTTAAAAGTAGAAAGAAAAGATGCATTCAGATTTTCCATTCCAAAAGCGATTGCCAACATTCATTATTTGTTTGGATTTTCTTCGATTCTCGTCGGAAGTTGACTAAGCGAGACTTTCAATTGTCAACATAAAAATACTCGAGTTGCAAGCTGCAACAAAAGAGCATAAAAATTGATGCCATAAATTTATTGATCGATCATGCTTATCCATATTTATGTCGCATTCATATTTTTTATTAATATCATTTCAACTGAAAATTGGTTCGTATTTTATCTTCAGCAAATAAATGTTTCCAAAACACATAATTGCGTTATTAAAGCTATAATTATTTTTTTTGCTCGTTCGTAATTTTTTTTAAGATAATAAATTAACAATCATGATTTTTGAATTTCTATAATAAATATCGCCAATTGTTTAAGGGAAATGAGTAAAAAATGAGTAAAAAAATATTTGAAAATGATAAGATATACTATGTCTATGACTAATTTCAAAAAAAAGTTTTCTTTTTAGGTCACATTAATAAAAAACTGTAATAATCTTACTGACTTACTGACTGTCAATAGAGAAAAAAAGAGATATATCTTTTAAACGTTGAAAATCTAGTGATATTGCGATCTAGTAAAAGAAATAAAAGTGTCTTTAAAACACACATTTTTGGTAAAAGTATTGTTTAATTTAATTACAACTTGTATTAAAAGAAATTGTTCAAACTTTAACTGAAAGATATTGTCATAAATACAATAATAAAATATAAGGAAACACTTATGTAGGAAATCGGAAAGTTTTATCTTAAGGTTTATCATCGATGGTCCGACATGAAGCTCAATATTTTACATGGCATTTGTTGAAATATAATTGAATAGTATAAACTTTTTATGATATTTACGTATAATTAAAAAAACGCTATAATCTTTAAACTTTTATCTATCATTGAAAACTTATTAATGGAGTAATGCTCTTGATCGATACTTACAGATGGAAAACTTTTGAATCTTTCTACATAGTTTTATAAATATATTAATTACCAATGAATATTCAATTTTTTTCAAACAATTGCTTTGAAATAAGCTCTATTTGATCTTATTCTTATTAATTCAATGTCTTTCAGAGGTTTTTTTTTAGACCTCATGTCTCACTAAAGAAATAAAAGTATTTAAAATTTTTTTTGAAAACGGATTTGTAGCGCCTTGGAAACGCTTTCCTGGCAAAAAATAGATTTTAAAATTCTCTTGTCTTATAAATCATAACTTTTCATTATATAAAATAGAATAAATCTTGTCATTATCATTTAGAAATGTTTATGTATTTCTATAGCAATGGACAGTGATGAATTATTAGCGTGTTGTCATTCTATTATATAGAGATATTTTTTGTTATTTTTTGTTATTTTTTGTTATTTTAGTGTATTGAATCGCGTTTATTTTCAAGAAAATTCCAAGGCGTAGCAAGAAATACAGAGATGCAGTTTGTAAGAGTGTAAAAAACAAATTTGTTTTAACACTATATATTTTCAACAAAAAGACTCTAAGTTGTTATTATGCGATTAATTATTTTATTAATTATTTATTATATTTATTAATTATTTTAACAAAAAATTAGATATTACTATTCTGTCTAAATTGCCGTAATAAAAAGAAATATATATATATATATATGTGATGATTAAATGCTTGAATCGCACGAT
>NW_017259231.1:249956-257402 GCF_001594045.1 Atta colombica | reverse complement strand
TATATATATATATATATATATATATATATCTTAGGAAATTTTTAAGAAATAATGTAAAATTACAAATTTAAGAATTAAAAAAAATGATTATCGCAAATTATATGCGTGCATTTTACAATTTATCGCTATATTTTAATTGATACGTGCATAATAGGTATTAACAGTGAGAAAATAGAAATAGAGCCACACATATACGTACATACACACAGTCTTGTAAAACCGCTTAAATACAAATATTATTGTCATGTTCATGAGACATAAATGCACGTTATTCGCAATAGCATTTTAGTAAATAGCTATGAAACAAATATAACTGTGCACAATCGCGTTTAATAAAATTGCGGAGAAACGAAGCGAGATTCAAAAGAATAAAACCTCTGGAGCTATTCAATAAATATATTCCATCATAATGTCCCATCAATTGTAAAGTATAAAATATTTGTAAAGCAGTGTTTGAAAATAGCAATTCATATGCAGTTATATGCAACTTACATTAATCTTACAAAAAAATTTCATGATGTGATTGTGAAAGTTCTATTCTATTTGTCTAACTATTATGTTTGTCGGACATTTTTTTCAAGAAAGATAAAACTATAATGAAAAACACAATAGGAATGTGGTCGTAATTTTTACCTATACCTATTGTAAATTATATTTATCGGCGATAAAGGGTAAAATCTTCTTCGTGAAATAAATTCCAAGATTTCAAATGTCTACATAAAGTCTAGAATTCACTATTTATTATGACCAAATCTTCTCAATTCTTTTGAAATACAATTTTATTGTTATTCTGACATCGATGACTTAATTTTGATTTTACTTTGACATTAACTTTGAGAGAGGATAAAGATCCTCTCTCTCTCTCTTTTATTATCCATATAAGACCGTAATCTAAAAATGAGATCAAATCTGAAAATCATAAGCAAATTTAAAACGTTTGTCGAAGAATGAAGATTTTAAATAAAAAATTTACTTGCGCTCTCAATTACTTTTTAAATGCACATTAAGCATAAAGCTGAAATTAAAACGGAACATATATTATTTTTTATACAATTATAAATAAATATTATGATTATATTTATGATATATACAATCATATAATATATATAATTCTGTACATATTTTATATCGTTACATATACAAAGTATCCGATACGTTATAACAAAGCGTTCATGTAAATAGAGAAAAATAAATTGAATTGAGGAAAATCCTCTACATCTTGCAATATTCGCAATAATAAATGAGATATTAATTTCTAAGAATGTCGAAAATCGATAGATTTAAGACAACTTTAAAATTTCTTTCAGAGTTGTTTATAAAATATCTTAAAAATGTTTTTTAAAGAATTCTTAAAAGTATTTCAAAAGTATTGTTTTATGCATTGATTTTAGACATTATGTTCATTGGACAATTAAAAAATAAGTTGCAAAAAATTGCAAAATGTTTAGTTTATATCTACACACGAGCGCTTTGTCAAAACTTATCCTGTATATTCTCTAAATCTGTATCAGTGGATAATCACTGATATCAGTACCAAGTATGCCACTGATAATCAGTGAATTAAATGTGAGATCCCTAATAATCTAGCTAATCTTCTATTATGTGATCTAACCTTGTTTTGTGCTCAAATTCAATGAATATGGTATTGAAATTAACGTGCAAAAATCAGTATTTTAGTTATATAATGCTCAAATATTCTTCCTTTTTTAGCTGAACTTCACTGATTATCAGTACAAGTATGTATCACTGAGTAATTAGTGGCTATCCAACTGATTCAGAGAAAGTACATACAAAGATACTTTGCACATTTTTTTTTACATTTAATTATATAGGCAAATGCAATAATGTTTTGATTTATTTTGAAATAATTGTAAAATAATTCATCGGTGTTTATTTACAGAACAAATAACTTTAAAATAATACAAAATCTAATATTCTTATTAACTTGAAAGCATCGTTAATTATAATTAATAAAAATAAAATAAATAAAAATAAAATAAAAATAAAATAAAATTTTCTTTAGAAGAAAATGGAAGAAAGGCAAAAGTACATGAATGTGTAAGATGAAATTTGATTGCTCAACTTTTCAATAAATTTGTTTAGATATAAATATATATAAAGATTATTAAAACATTAAAAACATATTAAATTGTATGCTGCACAGACGACTTAGATAGTTATGCGTCACATAACAGTACGATTTTCGAATATGTGTGCGGCTCCGTAAAAAAAATAATTGTAATTCTAAAAAACTAGATAATATATAATTCATTAATAAAAAAAAAATACATAAGGAATTTTTTTATAAAATCAGAAACTCAAAGTTATCGAATGTTACGCGCAAGAATAAAGTAAGAAAGTCATTGACTTATCAGCATCATTCTGTATTAATAGTTTGTTACACATTTGTCTCTCATTAAACGCTCCTATATAGCGCTTCTACTTCAACTTAAGTAAACATAATAAACAATGATTATCGATCTTAATCGCAGCCGCGATAAACTTGAGTTTTCGGTTCTAAATCATTTAAGCGACCAAATGATTTATGAACTTCTTACGATTTATAAGTGTTATACATCCTGGAATTGTATACGATTTTGTTACGACCACGCAATAAAATAGTATATTACATGAATGTATGATTAATACTGTAGATATTGTAGATATACAGATGCGTGTATATACTGTGCTGTGATTTATGTGCCATTATAATATCAAATTATTAGATGTTATTATTTGTAATGTGAGATTTTAAAAACTATAGTTTATATAAAAATTTAATGTAGGAATATTACATATTTTATAATAAAGTATTAAATTTCAACCTCCAAAACAATTATCAAAGCTTTTTTTAGAAACAATCATATTTTTACTGTAATATTGTCTAGCTCTATATCTACTATAAAATGAACTATATTATATTATAAAATAATGCGGATGCAAAAAGGAAAATTTTTATGTGCCAATCAAATATTTAGAAACATTACAATCTTTACACATCCAGAGAAAGGTTTCTTTGATTTAAAGAAATGTTTCTTTGCTGTACGGTTAAAATAAAAATTTCTTTGATCTGAACATTTCTATGATTTTAATATAAATTTCTTTAAATTAAATAAATTTTTTTATTTGATTAAAAAAAATGTTTAAATTAAAAAAACGATATTCAAATCAAGAAAATTTTGTCTTTAATTTATATCTAGATTAAAAATTTAACAAAGAAACACTTCTTTAAATCGAAGAAGTCTTTCTCTGGTATTTTTAATTAAAAAAACAAAATTAAATAATAAATATTAAAATAATATTAAAATATTAAACTTTATTATTTCTTTAAAATCTCTTGTAAAGTGTAAACTGCCTTTGAGAAAAAAAGAACGAAGAAAATAAAAAAAAATTTTAATACGTATGAAAATAATTATAATAAATATGCGTATATCACAGAGGAAAATTGAAGATTATCTGCTCGGTCATCATTATTGTTACAACAACATTAATCAAGAAGATTAATATACTAAACTTTAATACTAAAGTATTCAATATTAAACTTTAATATAATAAAAATTCTAAATTAGTAAATTTAATTATAACCTTTCCAATTTAAAAAAATTATGCAATTAAATCAAATCTAAAATGTTTTCGAATATCTCTGAACATTAACTTTTGTAGTTTAATCTAATAAATGAAATTAAATGTAACAAGTAGAAATCAATTTTTATCCGTCATTATAAGATTAAAAGATTAAGTCTATCTTCAAAATGCAGTTGATACGTGGAGAACCAGTCAATTTTTTTCCCAAATGTATAAAGACCAACAACAGTATGCTTTATCAAGAAGGTGGAGCTACAAGAGCCGACTTCTCTCTCTCTTTTTGCCAATTCTCTTTTTGTAGGCGGACGACATTCCTACTGTACTTCGGCGACGTTCTCGTTGGACACCATTACGTTCGGTGCCGGATGTAGATTGGCTGTTTGATGCTGGTCGGTAAGAGGCGGAGCTAGAGATACTAACGGTTCCCCACCAAACCGAATTGCTGTTGGATGTATCTCAAACTAGTAAACGTCGGAGTTACGTTGCCAGTTCTACATCGATATTCGGACAAAACGCGTTTGTCGGGAATTAGTAATAACATTCGTACGTTCCAACTGTGCCAGTTTCGTTGTTATGTCATTAAGTGTCGTGAATGTACCAATTGTAACAATTCACATTGATCTACAATTTTCGTGATTCCAATTATTTGTGTTTAAAAAGCAGACATTTGTTTATTGTGTAAGCTAAATTCAATTCGCAGAATCGACATGCCATCATGCCGTGAAGATGTCGTCTCTGTAGAACCGAATAATATATCGAACATAATTAGTGGGATTCAACATTACAATCAGACGATTCCATACCGCCAACAGCAGCAGGTCGCTGATAATCAACAGCAACAACTGATAATGCAGCAAGCACATCAGCAAACACCGACGCAACAGGTCCAACCACATACTGCGGTTGCGGCTCCCGCTGCTATTGAAGGAACTCAATATTGGTATGGCTATCCATCAAGAGCTATACCCGCGACACCGGCGTTACATCCTCAACATCAGCCAAGTTCAATTCCTCAGTTTTTTAATCACGCCGATATGATGTCTGGATGGCACTATACAACTCAGTACTCGCCATATATACAATATCAATCGCAACATTTACATTTTCAAACACAATCGCAGTCGCAACAACATCAAACGCAAGAACTAGAACATCATTCGCCATCTGAACAACGCATTCAGTCACATTTGTCACAGCCGCATCTGCAACAGAACTCACCTCCTGAACAACTCTATCAGCATTCGTCTCCACAGCAACATCTCCATAATTCACCGCCCCAACAAGTCTGTCCACAGCATCCATCACCGCATCAACATTTACAAAATTCGCCACCTCAACAACTTTGTCAGCAGCTCACTACTTCGCCACAATTACAACAGAATTCTCCGTCTCAACAACATAATCAATCAAATTCATTGCCACAGCAGCGCATTCAGCAACGGTTACCAAAACACCAATTGCAAGAAAATTCGCCGCCGCAGTTTTTCCAACAAAATTCACCGCCACAATATCTTCAGTCACAAATACCATCGAGAGAACAGGAGTACGAAATTTCGTACAGACGGGTGCTGAAATGGGGCATTAGAAATATAGATATGGCGTTCCGCAATCAATATCCATCAGTAACGACAAGAATGAATGGCAACATAGACGGCAATATGAATGGCAGTTTAAATGGCAGCCTGAGCGGTAGTATGAATGGCAGCAATAACAGCAACAATAGTACTTCTCCTACAACACCACCTAATTTTCATAATGTATCATACAATGACTTGCCTTGTACTTCTCGCAACATGAATCTATCATCTACATCCGGCAACATAAACCTGCTACCTACAGGCATAAACCTGCCGTCCACATCTCGAGATATGTCATCCACATCTCGAGACATGCCGTCCATATCACGAGACATACCGGCCACGTCCAGAGATATACCGTCCACGTCGAGGGACGTTTCGTCAACATCAAGACGTCACCAATTATACACGAACCATAGAATCCAGGGAAGAAGAAGTCCATACGAATGGATGAAAAGGCCGTCATATCAAAATCAACCTAAACCAGGTTAGTATAGACAAATTTCTAATATCATGATTCTAGTATCACTGAATCTCTTTTGAATTTGAATTCATGATTTTTGACAGGATTGATAAAAGATGTTTCTTTTATAAAGGACCAAGAAAGTATTCTTTTAAAATATATTTTTAGCATTTCGTATATTTTTTAAACAGTATTATAAAAACATTTTAAAATATCGGTAATAATATATTAAAAATATCGGTTAAGCTTATTTTAAGCAGTTTAAATCATGTTTAAAACATGATTTTTACCAATCCTGGTCTTTGAGAAATTAAAAAGTTGTATATACAAATATGTGTAAAATTTATTCTTAATTTTAAAAAAATGTGCAATTGCTTGAATAATAAATGCTGAGAATTTTGAACACTGAAAGAATACATTTTCTCATAATTATTAATAGTAAATATTTTAAATGAGCTTTAATAAATTGTCAAAGTAGCAGAGAAAAACAGAACAAAATATTAAAATAAAATCATACATTTTATTTCTTCGCCATTATCTTTTTGTAGAAAATTCGATATACTATATAAAATTGAATATTTGATAGAAAATTCTCATCTTATTTTAAAAGAAAAAAATTCATTTATTGTAGAAAGTTTTTTTACAGTTACAATATTTATAAAGTATAAAAATATAAAAAATAAATATAAAAAGTACTTTTTCTATATGTTTTCCAAGATAGCAAGAGTTTGCTATAAATAAATAAAATTAATATTAAATTTCATGAATACCAATTTAACAAACATTAACATTTTAACAAAATTAAATGTTGGAAATGTTTGCTACCTATCAAAATTACAGTTTATATATATTGTAGATTATACACTGTGTATGCGTGCGCGCGCGCGCGCGCGCGCGCGTGTGTATGTGTGTGTGTGTGTTCTATTGTCCTCCTTCTCTCTTTTAGATACAGTTAAGATAAATTAGAATTTATCTTGTTAAAAATGAATTCAATAACGAATATAATAAATGCAGCGCGTGCCGTCGGAATCATTATATCTCGATTCATCATTCCTTTTCATGGTCTCACTTTATTATCTCATCTTACATTACAATTGATTAAATATGACATAATTGGAAATTGTTGTAAACCACAATTAAATTAAACAATTTAAATTTTAATTGAGAGACAAAAATAACTAATCTATAATAGAATGTAAGAATATGACTAAAATATTTGATTAAATTTTAGTGTGTGTATTTTGCTATCGTATGAAGCGATAAAAAGATCCTTAAAACAGACAAATATATTTTATTCAATTATAATATTATATATATTATTGATACTTTTAAAGAAGTAGCAGAATGTCCCAACATGTTAAGTCATAAAAAATGTAATCAATTTGCTTCAATATTCCGAAACATTAATAATAAAACGTTATTAGATATCAGTATATAACATTCTTCTTTTTTTTTTTCGAGAGAATTCTTTTTTTTTTCTTTATTATTATTTACTATCTAACGCGAAAAGAATGCAATTGACTTTTTAATTTTTTAAACTGAATAAATTTATTATAAATACAAATATTTGTTAATACAACACAAAAAATTTGTGGAGATGTTAGAAAGTTTTAAATTAATTTATAATTTACAATCAAGAAGAGATTTTTTAAAAATCACATTTTAACATTATTTTTCTGTAGTAATGATCGAACCGCATTTTTCTTCAAAGAAACAAGATACAAATGTTTAAATTCATTCAAATTCTGAATTGAGAAAATTGAGGAGCTTTCATTGAAATATGGAAATTAAAGAAATATCTTTTAGCTGTTCTTCTAAAAA
>NW_017259231.1:242515-249856 GCF_001594045.1 Atta colombica | reverse complement strand
ATATATTAATATTATTAATGTAATGTATTATATTAAATATATATAAAAACATTTATATTTTCTGAAAATATATTTATTTAATTTTAAAAAATATACTATATTTTTAGAAATGTATTGCAGATTCGTACCAATAACTCTTTTATTAGAATGTCAACGAAATTTTATATAAAATACGATTTACAATTATTGCGGAATGATTGCGAATTTCGAGCAAATTAAATTACTGTGTCTAAGCTTTTCCTGTCCACAAACAGTTGATCTCTAGTTACAAGAGCTCGCTTAAGAAATCGGATGATTTAAAAAGCCACGTGATGAAGTTATGCATTACTTTCATGCATATCATACGTGGTCATAAACACGTCTCCAGCGGTCTAGATATGGCAAACCATGTAAACACAGTAATGGACGAGCAAACATCTAATTGCTCTCAAATATTTGTGAGATAATCCCTTTTTCTCCCTTCCTCACTCATCCACCTCGAATTTTCACCGGACTCAAACGACAGAATCTCATCCGTTCGCACGGAACGTGTCCTGAATCAACACGCGACAGGGAAAAGTTAACTCTCACTGTATTTCGCGGCACCGTAATTCGGTATAACACGAATTATTCGAAAATCTGATGAATTTCTTTATTCGATATAAACGCATGAGAAGATAGTTTTTTGATGAAAGAGATGCTTTTTCCATTGTTACAGCATGCAACGCCGAAACTGTCGGCGGTGCGGATTCAACGTCGCCAATTAATGAACTCTGTTGCCGGCTTGAAATTCTTGGTACGAACTCAGAACTAATAACTAATAAAATTAATTGATTGTCGTGTACAATATTATCTTTAATGTTTGCATGCGTTATTGTACTTCAATTGTGCATGCAGTTCCAATGTTCTTTAGAAAACGTGTTTCGTATATAAGTTTTTTATAAGACTTGTATTTCAACTTGCAAATGCCCAAAGGAAATGGTCAACAACGAAAAGTAAGATATTTTAGAAAATAATGTAAAAAGTGTGTAGATTTAAAAAATTTATTTTTAATATACTATCTAGTATACTGTATTAAATATTTTCTCTTTCTTTCTCTCTCTCTCTCTCTCTCCCCCCCTCTCTCTCTCTCTCTCTCTCTCTCTCTCTGTATTAAAAATTATACAATATATTTTATAATTACTTGGCATGCTAATGTTATATATATATATATATATATACGATAATAAAATTAGTTTTAGAACTATTGAAAGTGACAAAGTGACAATACTAAGCATTTTGGTTTAACTTTGGCTTAATTTTGGAATGTAAAATATATCACATACTGCTCCACAAAAATATTTTTATTTTCATCGAATTTCAATATTTTTATATCTTTATCTTCTCTCCCATCGAATTTTCTCATTATGTATTAAAAATTAAAATAGTGACAATTTGTCTTTCTAAGAATTCAGTTTTATGTAGCGTATAGTTTTATACAGCGTATATACATTTAATACGTATTCTTTTTTTTAGTATTTCCTAATTTAGATGCTTGTATTTCAGAAATAGCATATTGAGAGATTCGTTTTGTAAATATTGGATACCTTTTTCTAAAGAAAAGCGCAGAGCCGCAGTGAGTCTTGTGAACATATTTGATCAATCTTTATGCGCTATCCGGATTAGCATGCTAATTATACATTCAGACTGTTGCCCCAAATCCCATTATCCTTTGCCTGATGCACTTGGCCACCAGGTGCTTCACAAAATCTGTACCAATTCTTTTTTGTCATCGTCTCTCTCTCTCTCTCTCTCTCTCTCTCTCTCTCTCTCTCTCCTCTCTCTATGTTCTCTTATTTGCATTTTATCTCACGCGTGTGCAGTAAGTACGCACCTTAAGTACCTTGAAACGAGCGTCCTGTACCTTCCAGCAGCAATTATCTGCGTTTTATGGTTATATTGCGGGCAGAAGCCGCACAGCAAAGCCTCTCACCACGACAATACAAAAACGCGAGGCGTGCATTACAATATCGTGAGGATTGGCCTCGTGCATACGCTTTCTCGTCCTCTTGTGCAGCCGTTCGATTCCGTTCCGTGAGAACGATCCTACGATGGCAGCACGCGATTTCTACCGCTTTTATGGCACCTTTGTCTGGCCACGATTTCCTCTTATCGGCGCGATTAAAAATACACAACGAAGAAGAAAGATTTAATATCCATTGCAGGTAAAGACATCGGTCGTTATTATTTCTGCCAATAATTATGGAAAATAATAGTGAAAGTGAAATATTATAGATAAGGTATTTTTCCCGTTTCATGGCATTAAAAAAACGCCACAAATTTTTTCCCTCACTTAATTAGCTTTTTGTCACACATAATTTTTCTTATTTTTGACATAAAAGATCTTTTCTTTAAAATATTGTGCCTTGTATCTTCATTGTGGTGAATGGTGAGCTTTTCTTTAGAAACATTCAGCCTCCTCTGCAACAATGCAAATCTGTAAAATGGACTCCGTCCTGACTAAAGCCTTTCATTAAGGTCAAATGTTTTGACAATAGTAAGATCAACGAGATCCATGCATTGTTAAATCTCTGCTGGTCTCTGCTTGAATTTAGTTAATCGATTCACAGTGGAAACCCTCGAGTTGAGAGTTTCGATGTTACGCGATTCGGCTCGCAGCACGCCATTAGACATTTTCTCCGTCGCGTTAAAGAAATTGTTAAACGATCCATCCATTGGCGTCGCAAGCTGAGCCTTTGCTTTTGAACCTGGGTTCGAATTAAGTGACTACAGTAAAATACGAGTGCCACGCGAGGAAATTTAAACGCGCGTCTACGAAGCAGTTCGGCTAGAAAATTTCCAACTCATTGTCAGTTAGTCGACCAGGATATAATTTAGAAACCCAGGCGCCGAGAAATTTGAGGATTGCAGAAACCTTCGAGCAAATAGTTTCGGCACTTTTAATTTTATATTCTCTCTTTTTTGTACATTCCTGCCTATAACCAGGCAACGTGTCAACCATATTTTCAAGGTTAATTCTCAAGAATATAGATATTTTCAATATTTTACGATAATATTCTTCCTGTCGTCGCTCACAATTCGACTACAATTCGAATATCAAGATTGCAAGACAATAAATTATAGAAGTTGTTGAGTTTCGTTTAGCCACACGCTCAGCAGGTATACGATGAAATAGTTTTTTTCTGATTTTTTGTGTGATCTTTTCTCGCCAGTGTATGTTTGTCTGAAATTTGCCAATGTGTGTTTAGT
This sequence comes from Atta colombica, assembly GCF_001594045.1. Lineage (NCBI taxonomy): Eukaryota > Metazoa > Arthropoda > Insecta > Hymenoptera > Formicidae > Atta > Atta colombica. The sequence goes on along the minus strand of NW_017259231.1, from coordinate 246,628 downwards.
TGAGATTTGTCACTGACCATAGAATAAAAGAAGCAAACAGCAATGTACGTTTAGTTGAGATTTGTATAGAATAAAAGAAGTATAATGGAATAAAAGAAGCAATACCTGACAAATCTATTGTCAATAGATATTTCTTGATTTTTTTCTATTTTCTAGTATAATGCCAAATTTTTTATTTTTTTACTTTTTCACTTTTTTCACTTTTTTTTACTTTTTTTATTTTATGCGTTGTATCCATTTTGTATCCATAAACAGTATGTTATATATAATATGTATAAAGTTTTTATATATAAAAATTATATATAAGAAATTATATATAAGAAATTATATATAGAATATTCCAAAATTCACGCATTCTGAGTATAGAATACTATACTACGTTGTATGTTAAAACAAACAATTTTTTTCCTTTTGCAAAATTATGTCTGATAAATTTTTGCAGGAGAGCAGATGTTATAGGAATAATGTTATAGGAAAAAGTTGTTCGTTTTAGCACAAAAAACAACTTTTTCTTTTAGCAAAATTTGTTTATTTTAGCATAAAGTCTCATATGTTCTGTAGTCCGAATGCACGAATTTTGGAACATCCTGTGTAACATATAAAAATAATATACATGTAATATATAACATTAAATTTTATTAAAGGATAGATTATATTAAGATAGAATTAATGTAACGATATTCGTTTATATCATTATCCAAAAAATGTTTCAAATGTTATAAAGATATTAATGATCTATAAAACATCAAGAAAAGCATAAAAAAGAAAAAGATATGTACGTATATAGATTATAAACAATGTGTATACATGTATATTATCACATGTATATTCAGATCATAATATAAAAAATTCATATACCTAAAGTTAAAAAAATTTATATATGTGTATATATACATACAGGGTGTCTCACAATAACCGAGACAATGATTAAGGGAGATTCTTGAGTTCATTTTGATACGAAAATCCTAATACCAAAGTCAAGGAAAAAAATTTTTTTTTAACATAATAAATATCAATAAAAAGAAATTGTATCAGTAATTGTATCTTCGCGTATATAATCTTTATATCAATATTTATGAGGCAACAATTAGCTTTCACTTTTAGCATTTTGCGTCATACTATACTCGAACGCGCAAATTTTAAGCTGTATAATTCGCTAACTTGAAATGCTTACAATTCAAAAAACTATTATATTCTCGACATTTTGGTATTAGAAATTTCGTAATTTTTAAAAATAATTTTAGGAATATATCTCCACGTCTCAAGCGTTGTCTCGGTCTTTACGAGACATCCTATATATATAAATATATAAAATATATATATATATAATATATTTAATTATTTATAACATTTTATATCATTTTTTTAATAATATTTATACCTATTTTACATTTACATTTGCTAGCACTGCAATGTTGCAGGAGATAAAAAAAATATTAACTTACATAAGATATGAAAAAAAAAAAAGAATTTTTGAATGCTTGAAAAAGAATAGATAGTCACAGTTACATTACGATGAAACTACTACCAATATGCGGTAAAAAATCTGTTTCTCTTTCTTTTTCTTTCTCTTCGTTCACGGATACTTGATATGCGATATACAAATGTGAGGTGGCACAATAGAGGTAATTGTGACGTCGCTGACGAATGGCACCCGCGCGAGTCGGCGCGCGGCTCCGGCTAAGCCGACACGAGATATCGCCGGGGGTTGTCAAACACCCACAGGAAAAGCGGGGCACGCGCTTTTGCCATTCCGCGGCATGAAATGGAAGAGCAAATGCTATAATGGGGTGGCAACGAGTCCCAGGAGCACCGTTTCTTCGCCCCCTCGCTCGCATCTTTCTCTTCACATCTCTCTATCCTCCTGCATCTCGTAGCGTTCGTAAAATCCATCGCATTTCCTTTCGCTCTCTCTCTCTTTCTCCGTCATGCTCGTTCGCATTTCGCGCACGGATACTCGGGAGAAATAGCTCCGTAAGATTCGTTCATTCGAAAGTATAGACAATGACGGGTCCAACGAACTAGATACATTTTAAGAAGTCCTTGATGTTTTGCTCGCATGATGATAAATTTTAGCGTGTGACAATATCATATGTTAAATTAGAGATTGACTAGAAATGTTTTTGATGTTAGTTACTAATTTTAAAATATAAGTTAAAATATCAATTATTGCCTGATTTATCGAATTGAAAGTAATATAACCGCGCTATTGAGAGCATCTAGTGCATTGTGGTCACGATCAGCGCGTCATCGGGGCCGGATAATCGTAGGTGTGATATCGGCAAGATGAAAAACGCCGACGATAATCTTTCCTAACTCATACGCTTATGTGGTCTATGCGTGAGATGAAAAAAATCGACTTGCCCTCTTGAACAACAGCCTCCACGGTGTGCAAACCATTTGAGATTTGCCGACGGACTTCTCCGAATGTAAAAAGTTCAACTTGTAGTCACACAAAGTTGCTCCGTTAACCGTGAAAAAGTTCCAGAAACTAGAAACGTTGATTTCTTAAGTCTCCCCCTCGTGTCGGATGCTGTTACAAAGAGCAAATTCACCCTCGCTATTAAAATTGGACTTTTAACTTTATAGATATTTAACTTCACTATTAATCTTATTCATTTTTTTCTTGATTCACTATCATTTCAATTTGCTATGTGCTTATATAGCTTTGATTATAAAAGTACCTAATAGATTATGTTACTAATTATTTAGATTATTACTACAAAAATTGTATAATAACGAAATTAAGCTTTACTATTTCTTGATAGTTTGCTGCTAATATTTTAAATAGCTAATTTTTTTCAATTCAGTTCTCAATATATCGCATAAATGAATAATACAATTTTTTTCACCTTGCGATAAAAATTGATTCGGAATCGCGAAATTATCTTGGTAAGCATGGCGAGTACCTGTTACACGAGAAATCTATCGCAATTAAGACCAGTACCGCATAGAGTTTGGAATTTTTTTTGATTCGATTACAATCTTCAAAGATAAAGAGTCTGCTTTTTTGATAAGCTTTAAGGATGTTTCATGTGTTTGTTTACGTGCATCAGGCTACGCGACGTTTGCTCTTAACGCGTCAAATATTTGCACGTCTAACAATGCGCGAAGCGTAACAGAAAAAAAGAGCGAGAGAAAAGGAAAAATTCGAGCTACATTACGTGATATCATATTGACAAAAACCATGGCGAACACTGTCTAATATTTATTCCTCATTTATCTCGTGTTACACTTTATTGATATAACAGAGATTTAAACTAGGCATTACGCAATCACAAAATAGTCGATTATTGCGAAAAGAAAATTTGTCCTAAAAGACAATATTTCTTCTTCAAAAGAAGAAAAAGCTATTGCACAACTATTTGTTCTTAAAAAGAGAAATTTTTGTTTCTCAAAAAAAAAATTACGAATTAAATAATTTGTAGGTGTTCAACTGATGTCTTCAAATTAGACATTTTCAAATTAGATATTTTTTTTTAACGTAAAAACAAACGTGTTTTTCTTAATTTATTCATTCAAGATAGTTGATTCATGCCTGTCTTATTGATTTAATTACATCTTATTGATTTAATTACATCTTAATATAGGTCATTAAAAAATAATGACTGAACTTTCTAACTTATATAATATTTCAAAATTGAAATTGGATATCAGTTGATCGAAAAATCCGGTAGCAGATAAGATATAAGTGGTAGTGAACACATCAATTCATTATATAGCACATCTCTCACATGGGGTGCGTAGCAAAGACGTGATTCAAGTATTATCATAGATACGCAGAGCTGGAAGTGCCCGCGATAACAATCTCTCAATCTCAATCTGACTAGATGAAAACTCGAAACCAGACAATTCATAATATATTGCTGCGTTATTTGAACAGATTATACGGATTTAATCATGAACGAATATCGCATGCGTCGACGTGTGTATCACCCAACGCCAACATATCGCCTAATTCTTCAGAGATTCTTTCTCATTGTTTACATTACCTCGCATGAATTTTCTACACAATTGTGTATAAGAAAGACATCTTACAAATAAGATAAATCTTTCATAAGTGACTATATAAAGACATTTGTAAATTTCGTAAAATTTTTTAAACGTGTGTAT
>NW_017259231.1:230468-242415 GCF_001594045.1 Atta colombica | reverse complement strand
ATACTTTAGACACTGAAAATATTTTATAAAAGCAATAAAAAATTTTTTTTTGCCTTCACAAATCTCTGACCGATAAAGCTGATATTTTCATAATTTATATCTTACAAAAATTCTCAATCCAAAAATTATAATTAAATAGAAAAAAAATGAATTAAAATTTTATTTAACAAATTTGGAGTTTATCACTTGATTTTTCTTTGTTATCAAGATTTAATTTCATAATCATTGATTTAAAGAGAAAATGCAAAAAAAAGTCAAAAAGAAGCGTTTAAGTAATATCAAATTTCAGAGATTATCAGATATCTTTTTTGATTAAAATGGACGTTTTCAATTAAATTTTATGAATTCTTGGCTTTTGTGAATTGACTCTATTATTTAGATTGTGGATTGACTCTTTATTATTATTCCTTGCCATTCTTGCTGCGCATCTTTGTCACAAGGATATGTTGCCCGATACCAACCATACTACCTCAGACTGTAGCCATTCTGTATACGATGAAAAATCTAAAGTCGCTTGCTTATTCGTAACGCTACGAAGACCTCGGAGTTCCCTTATCGAGGAGTGGTGGATTAACGTGCACGCCTTTGATCTCGCCGGCGGAGCCTTATCTAATCGTGTCCCTCTCTCTTGAGCCATCTCTTGCCGTTCCCACACACACAAACACACACACACACATTCTTACATCCCTGTTTCCCTTTTCCTCTCTCTCTCTTTCTATATTTTGTGCGCGTGTACCGCCAAGAATGCCACGTCGTAAGAAACGCATTCACACTGTGCGATTGCCAGCCATTCTCTTCTTCTTTTTTGCCGCCTTCTGACACGTCGTTTCCTCTCATAAGAAATAATCGCGCTTTGCGTTATTCATTGCAAATCATAGATGCATCTCTTATTCTGCAAATGCCGTTATTTCGAGTTACCGTAATTTTGTATGTGTACGTATATGAATATATATATGTGTACGTTACCTTTTCTTTTATTATAATAATTATGACTATCGTAAAATATAAATTAATCCGCATTAGAAATTAATAACTCTATATATTTTCTTTTTTAAAATAATTTTTATGTTAGAGCATGATTATAATCGTTTTAGATGCAAGCTATTAATGTGACAGTATATTTTACGTATAGCTATTGATGTTTCATTATATGTATGTGTAAAATTTTTAATTAAAATTAATTTTGAGAGCAACGAATATCATGAAAGGCAATATATGAAAATATTAATGATGTTAGGTAGCAATTATCTTCTTTAATTGCTGTCTTAATATTTTGTTTTTCTTAATTACTTTTATACTTGTTACAGCTTTAAGGTAATCAATTACATTGAGACAAATAATTATTCTAAATTGTAAATATTCTTTACTATTCTAACTCAAATTTTCTTTAACACAATTTTTTATTTATATTAAATAAAATTAATATAAATATTAGTGCTAAATTTTTGCTAAAAATAATTGAAATAGAATGAATCTTATTTTAATATATACATACTAATATTAATATATACTAATGTTACTTGTACATAATAAAATAGGCTTTTTTCTTAATATGTTCGAGTGAAAATTTAAACGAAATGAATTGTTCATTGCAGTCAGAATATTTTTGGCAAAAATTTATCCGGCTCTTTCCATTGTTTTTTTCATTTTTCTTCCATTTTAATTTGTATTAGCGTATATTATTCGTAATTACATTAAGAAATAGCAAGCAAATGGTTCATATCACATAGATCTTTTTGCGGACTGACTTAAGCAAATTACTACCTCTCACATTCTTTAGCCTGACGTGAAATTAATTACGAAATATTTACTTTGTTAATGTCGCCGCGCGGTATACTTGTTGAAAACGTTATCTTTTTAACGTATTATTGACAAGAGAATCAGTATGATAGATATTAACCGCGTAATAACACCGATCGTTATCTGCCTCTTTTTCAGGAAAGACTCGCACAAAAGACAAATACCGAGTGGTCTACACGGATTATCAAAGGCTAGAATTAGAAAAAGAATTTCATATGAATCATTATACTACTATTAAACGCAAAGCAGATCTCGCTGCTCAACTCCGTCTCACGGAACGTCAGGTAAATCACGTTCTTTTATTAATGAAAATTCTCAAATTATTGCGTAGGACGATTATTAAACGGATCATTTCTGTAGATAAAGATCTGGTTCCAAAATCGACGGGCGAAAGAGCGGAAGCTAATGAAAAAGCAACAAGAACAAATAAGAGAGCGACAGATGAGAACGCAAGACGTTGCGGCGGCCTCCACGACGGTGGAAGTGGTGGGTGGAGGTATGATGAGTTATTCCACCAGTGGAACGGAGATGGGTGGGATGCTGGGCGGTCTGATGCAGACCAACGAGAACACTTCTTCCGTGCCTCTTTCAACACCTACGACGTCGACATCTCTACCCACATTATCTACATCTCTACCCACATCTTTACCTACGACACTGTCGCAACCTACATCGCAACCGGCGTCGCTGCCCACGACACTGCCTATGCAATATCCAGGACATTCTAATCCAATGTAAAAGGATCCGCTGCCGAAAATTCCGAACTCCCCGAAAATTCGAACAACTCATGAGATGGGATGATACAAATGGGACGGTGAGGTATCTACTGTTTATCGCTTCGAGCACAACGTACAAAGGGTTTTGCGAATAGATAAGCGAATGGATATCGTAAGATAATTATAAAACGCGTATAAAATAATTAAATATAATTCTCACAACGGCCTGTGATAAATGACTTTGTTAAACGGATCGTTCGTGGATTACAGATCGTGGAAAACGCTTTGATCTCACTAATTTCGTTGGGTTTATATCCACGGCGATCCCCGTTAATATAACGGTCGTGCTTTCGATATTTTACGTTCTATGCTCGCGGCACTATTAATTCCGCAAGAGCCTAAAACTCTGCGCACAATGGAGGAAATATTAGAAACAATAATAAATTTTTAATATTACAGAAATTAAAAAATTAAATATTTTTTATTTTTCTGTGTTTAATATTTATATAGTCAGTGTTCCTAATATTTCAATCCGCGTAGGGTTTAAGTCGGAAGTGAATATCGAGTGTAGGTTACATGAATGTCTTTGTACTTGGCAATTTCGAGTAGAATCTAAAAATATATGTCCGTATTTAGATATTCATGCAGCTTACTTATATGATCGTGTTTCGTAATTGTACCTGGATATTAGGGGAGATTGAAGGGAAGAAGTTTTAAAATAAACAGTTTGTTTGACTATCCCAATAATAGGGATCTGACCGTCTGCGCGAATCTCAAGAATTACGCGTGTAGTTTAGTTTTAAGATGAGGACAGTAGTATCCGAAAATAATCGAGTTATCCAAATAAATGTATTAACTCTGGCATGCAAGATTTTCTTTGTAAGTAATTTACAGAGAAAGATACGCTACAATTGTGACATTGCACGGATTTATTCTACATCGACACAAAACGACGTTGTAAATTAACTGCGAGAAGCGTCGTAAATTTTTCACTTGCCTTTACTGCAACTGTTTCGATTCCCGCTAGATCTCTATGTACGCGTATTATTCTATATATAAATAGGTATATGCGAAATATATATTATTTTGTATATAAATAATAGAGATGCGCATATATATATTTACAACTGAAGAGTTAATTCGGATCAGATTCAATTCAATTCAAGCGCTGGATGCTCGAAAATTTTGGATATCACTCGTGTATCACTACTAGTCATCAGCATAATTTACGACGCTCTATAAATGTAATGCGCAAAGTACGCTCTAAATATGTACACGTGGCGCTGAAACGTATATATAAATGCTAGTGTATAAATAAAAAATACGCATGGCATTTACACAAATTAACCATTATTTCATTTATTATGATTGATCATTACTTTTCGACATTATCCGTACAAAAGCATTATGTTTTTATGTACGTTTGTTATAACACGTGCTTTTTTCTTATTTTTTTTCTCAACAAATAACATAATCATACCATATTTTTTATTGTATTATAATCATTCGATTCGTTATATTGAGTACCTATATTTTTTGCGTCGCGCAAAAGCTATAATAAATGAATGCTCACAGCTTTGATCATGATAACTATATATTACGATGACGGAGAAAATAATAGCAATTGTCAGTATCGCACACGACGATCGGGTTGCCACGATTTTAAGCGTACCCGTGAACCGGTAGATAAATTTAAATTAACTTGTAAATTAAATACATTTGTATATAAATACGTTTGTATATAAATGTATTTGTAAAGAAAATTAAAAAAATATATGTGCCTTATGGTAAGGTGGATTGTGTAGATGGATTGTGTAGATGGATAATGTCGATAATAATTTCCAATTTGATATCTTAATATAATAGTATAATATAATAGCGTTATATCTGTTAATAATAAAGCAAGCCTACTGCTTGAATATTACGATAACATCCGCGAAGTCTATATTTTCGCTAAACTTTTCGTATATTTCTTATAGCGAACATTTACATAACAAAGTGACGATCACTTCGACAAGACGCTATCTCCGTAATTGTAAAATTAGCAAATAATATTGTTTGTTGTTTTATAACATGAAAAAAATACCGATGTAATATTTAAATCTCCGAATAATAATTAAGAATAAATCTTGTCTGTTACAATCTTTTTTATCTATAGAAATGTTTTTTATTGTTGCAATCCAAAAATTGTCCACAGTCTTTTTTTAATTATAACATCGTTGTATGTATAATGCTTTTTCTTGTGAACGTGCGCTCGAAAAATTCTATATTTTTAATTCATTTTTTAATGCAAAGTGATATTGTTAAAATAATGCTTATAAGAATGTGATCCGTTTTTATTCAGTATTTTATAGTAATAACATAATAAATTAAATTATATAATAAATGGGGCTATAAACTACTCAGGATGTTATGTGAGTAAAAATCTTTTTATAAACAATCAAAATTTATATATAGACATTTTAACTTCTATCGGGTCATTCTCAATGTTGAATTATAATTTTAAATTGTTACCAATAATGTCACAAGATGCTCGCAAATTAATTATATTTTTAATTATATTTTTTCGACGGCGAATTGAACAATGGTTTCGAAACTGAATCATATCATGTCACGTGCACTAACCTTTTCCTTTATGCACCAATTTCTTACAATTGGAAAAGACTGTTTCTTCGCATCTTGTAAAATCTTGATTTGATGATTGTGCCATTCCATGCAAGAAGTTTTTCCAAGATTAAATGTGAGGTTAATACTGAGAGAAAGAACAATGAGAGCGCGCGTCCGATAATATGTGTTTATTACTTCACGGTAGGTATAGTATTGATCATTTATCCGATTTTGAAACGTCCGTGAACGTATATAAGAAATTAAAGAAAAATATTAGTATCGTAAAAATCTTCGAAAATATTTGAGCATACAACTCTAGTTTTGAAAAATAACTGATTTTTTTTTATAATACTTTATATAAACTAGATTATATTCGTCGTTTCTTAACAAATTATGAGAATTGTTTCGCTTATTTCTCATTCCTTGGTATTGCTAATTTAGTCGAAGGCGAGTAAAGTAGATGGTTAATATATAGAATAATCGACGAATATAAAGTCGATCAAAAAAAATCGCAATTCTGAACGACTGATTATCATAGAGATAACTTCATACATTTAATATCGAATGTGATCGCTTCACGGGCGAATAAATTACGGATTCGAATATTATGTACAGTTTGAAATAAAAATAGTGCATTAATTTTTTTTTCGTAGCAATTATGATAAACAGGATTGCCATAGACCTAAAAAACAGGAAAGCGAGAAAAGTTATAGAAATTTAAATTGGAAAACCTGGAAAAATCAGGGAAAATATAAAAGAGTTTGAAATTTTGAGTTCAATTCCTTTGAAATACTTTTATTGTAAACAATTATTATAATTTTTTAAATATTCTATCTAACATTTATAATCAAATATTAATTTTCTTTTAGTCAGTAAAACTATATACTAGACCATGAAACGATCATTATGTTAAAAGAAATATATAATTATTCCTTTTTTAAATGTAGAAATTAGACAGAAATTTCTCACAAAGTCAAGTCTATTTTTAGTTTTAATTTCCATACAGAGCTTCCATACGAAGCTTAATTTACTTTAATTAAGCTTTGTTATAATTAAGATACGTATTTCATTAAATATATTTTTTACTTTAAATTTTACTGAAAAATTCAAATAGTCAAAAACAATTTTAATAAATCAAATACGATAAAGAAAGCTAAGAATGATCAATTTTTGGATGTTTCAATACATTATATATTTATATATTAAATTAAATTTTAATAAAATAATTAAAATTTATACTTTATTCAGTATTTTTATTTAATTATCCTTTTTCATTAGAACTGTATTCTTTTTTCCATATTAATTTATTTTGTGTTGACCTTAATTGCCTCCAAGATTTCATTATACGATTGAGCTTCTAAATATTTGTTCTAAATATTTATATTTCTCAGAAAGCACATATATCTAAAAACGAAGCATAAAATGTCTTAAAGACGTCTAAAAAACATTTTTAAGACATCTTATGTCCTGATTTTAAACTTTGTGTTACCTGGATTATTTTTTTAGTAATATAGGATAGCTTTCTTATAATTCCTACTTCTATAAATATTAAAATTTACATGCTTGATATTGGTCATGAAAAACTTTCTATTGCCATCTGGAAAACTTGGAAAAGTCAAGGAATTTCAAAATTCATTTTTTGTAATAAATTAATTTATTTAGCATCGAGTCTCCATCTTAGGCGATTTATAATTTGCATCAGATTTCAAAATATAATTTAAGATATATGAACTAATCATCAATGCATGCGACGTCCATTATCTCATTAATAATTGTGATAAATTAAATATAAATTGATATAGCAATATGAAAAACATTAGTTAATCGCATCCTGATTGCATTCGGATGCACTGTAAGCGGTCAGTCCAAGATTATCCAATTCACATTATTGATTTAATTCTGGTTTAGGAAATACGGAGTGCGGATTGTCCCTTTAGCGAATTGCTTGTCGCTCCGCATCAGAGTTGTTCGCTGTCTCGCCGTGGACAGTGAACGAGTCGTTAGCGATTGCGTGTAAACACAAACGTAAAAACGCGTAATGTATTTTATGCGCGCACGCGAATCATCAACCCCTGTTCCAGATCGTACCCCATCCACGCATACCGCGAGCGCAGACGAAGGTGGCAACGAGTCCCGCGGGGGCACTGAAGTTAACTACCAGATCGATGTCCGACCCCAATCCACCCTGTGTCCCCCTCCTCTTCCTCACTCTATCCTGAAACCAACCCCCGACACTTCGACGCAATCGAGCTAGTCTGTCGCCGGCGAACCGACAACTTTACACGGTTTATGCGACACAACTCTAGCTCCATGATTTCTTCCCGACGGCGAGACTCTCTCAAAAGTTCGTTCCGTAAACATGATCATAACTATAGAGTAACAGTTTTAAGAAATTAGTCGACGTAATCATGATCGTTTCGTCGACAAATAGCGATAAAAATTACATATAAATAAAAAAAAATGCAATTTTTGTTTACAGACGCACATTTCAGTGTGTGATTATTTGCCAATATATATCTCAAATTGTATTTTGAAATCTAATTATAAATCGCTTAACATGGAGACTTGATGCTAAAGAAATTCATTTATCCATAAAAAATGAATTTTGAAATTTCTTGATTTTTCCAGATGGCAATAGCAAGTTTTCCATGATAATATAAAAAATTTACACTATGCGTTTTTAAATGAAAAACAGATTTACGCTAGAACTAGATAAACTAGATTTTACATCAAATAATTTTTCGAACGATATTGAATTAAACATAAATCAACATTACAGCAATACGAAGAACAAGAATTTTGTGTAAAAAGAATTTTGTTTAATAAAAATTTTTTAAATTATAAGAAATATTCTGCTTTTAATCGTAAATAGTTAATGAATAATTTATCAAAAGTATCGAGAGAGATTTTTCATTTCAATTTTTTATGAAGGACATATAAAAAATAAGTATATACAATAAGTAAATATAAAAATAAATATAAAAATATGTGGAATAAATTATTTTGTATAATTATTTTGCTCTATTTGTGTCAGAATAATTCCGTTGACAAATAATGGAATGCAAGGTTTCGGATGAATCTGACGATTGCGCCCGACGGAATGAGAAATGAGCGCTGTGGAGAATTAATGGACGTGCTGCGCATAACCGTATCTGTGCTTCAATTATCGCTAGTGTCGATTATACGAGGGCTCGATGTAATACCTTGCCATCGGTGATGTATCATTGTTTCTGCGGAAGAGGAATGTGAGGGGATGCTGCCGCGAATGATATTAAAAGTGACGATCGGGATTTTTGCATCGCCGTGTTTTCATTGCCGTTCGCTTCGAACTTATTTGTCAAGGACAACTGCGATAAAAAAAAAATCATTGATTGATATTCGTGCGTCTAGACAGAAATGACACACATAAAAAATTTTTACAATGGCACGTTATCGTGTCTCATAAAATTTCGTAATCTAGATTTTGATGAGAATGTGATTTCTATTCATTTATCGTAGTATTCTGGGAAAAAGCGATTTGATGTTGCATGTTTTATGTGTTACACGTATTGAAAGTAGCGAATATTAGGAATGTACAATCAAAAAAAAAACGTACAGATTAAATTTATTCAGCTACATCGTGCCGACAAAGACCTCTCGCTGCTCATTTTTAAATGCGACAAAATTGCGACACAATAAACAAAAGTGAATGTAAATTCTACCTTAAGCCACGTTTTATTTATCTGATGAAATTATTAATATGAAATTATTATTATTAATGACATTTGATGAACTTATTTAACTCGATTAGAAAATGCAAAGAATTTATTACATATCCCAAATTATTTGCATATTTTAAATTATATAAGAATATATTATTGATGGTTATTTAAATATTTACATATCTTAAATCTTAAAATTATTAAATTTGTAAAATGAAAAGGTACGAAAGTTATACATTTGTGGCACATCTGTCTTATACTTTTGTGCCGCTCGAGAAGAGGTAGAACCCCGTCATATTTTTCGGAATGCGAGGAGACTACAAAAGACTGTAGGGACTGTCATGATATTCGCGCACGTAAAAACATGGCGTCAAAGATAACGGGAAAAATGGGTGGGAATGGGCAAGACTGGACGTGTGTGCATTGGCGTTATCCTTTGGTATCCTCAAGAATTAAATTTTGAAAGGAAAGGACACCCGATCGGCAACCTGTGCGTAATTGGAGACCCAGAGACACACGTAACATAGGCCTTACGCAGCATACTTGGAAATTCCTCGGATCTACGCCAACGTAAAGATATCTTTTTGTTCGATTCTTGCCTGAGTCGGCCTGAGTCGGAAACACCAAATAGATTTTATGAGGGGCTATAAACTGCCGGATTCTCGAGTATCAATGGTTCCAAAGGGGCTAATCTGCGGATGAAAACTGTAATAAAACGTTCGCTCTATGTACGTACTTCGGAATCCTTTTGCACATCCTTGCTTAACGTGAGGCAGACCAGGTATCTTCCAAACTTCTTCTCAACACCTTTTTTCTTCATGAAAAACATGTTGCATTCTGCATTTTTTTGTATATTTCTTACATAAATCGATTTTTTATCGAATATTAGCATTTCACTAATATATGAAAAGGTTTAGGTTTAAAAGAAATAAGTAAATCATTAACATAAAGAAGTAAATCATATACGATAATGCTAAAGAAGTGATACTCGATAGTCGTATATAATACAGTATATATATATATAATACAGTATACATATATTTCATTATTTAGGACAACAATATTCAATAAATAACAGCAAATATTTAATTTATTGTTTGTTATCAAAATCTAAAAATTTTATCACATTTCTAGTTGTTAAGAATTTTATCGTATATATCATTTAAATAAAATAAATATGTAAATTTGTTTATTGTATCTAATAAAAAGTTCACAACACGTTGTAATTTCTTAAATAGTCAAATTTGTTATGAAAACAGATTTTTAAAAATATTTACTACAGATTCCATCGTTTTACTATAATAGAAAGGCAGATATAGAAATTATACAAAAACTACAATTAAGTTACAATTAAGCCAGCAGAAATCAAGTAGATCTGTTTATTTGACGGTATAAAAAGTTAAAAAATCAAATATAATCTGAAACAGTGAACAGGACTGATGACTAAAACTCGAACAGATTTGTTTTCAATTAGATTTGCTGTAACTATTTAATTTAAATGAAATAATAATGAGAGTAGAGCAGCAAACGATTAACAAATTTTTATTTAAGTAATTCATATCAAATAAAATTATTTAAACATTATTGCCAATTATACAAAATAATACTATTAATTATTTATGTCTGTTATACTGCAAGCAATGCAAAAACTAACATATATTTATTATTTTATATAAATAAATTATTTAAAATTAAAACAAAAATATGTAATTACTTAAAATATAATATCTAAATATAACAATATTGTGAATTAAAATTATTTAGTTTTTAATTAAAGTACAAAAATAATAAAGTACAAAAAAAAGATCAAAACCTACTGAATATTGGAATTTTATTGGTATTTTATATGTCATGTCTATTTATTTTTTGATAATCGAATTTCTGTTTCAAAAATGTCAAAAAAAAAAATCGCAATCCATGAAAAGCTGCTACATCGATCCATTTCGGAAGAATATGAAATCTACCGCCAACTGAGAAACTAAATATAAACTATGTAGCCACATTTATTTCTCGATAAAAATTCTCTCTGTTGGTAAATTATTTTTGGTGCATATTTACTAGATATTACCTACAGATAAATATGTAATTAAGGAGATCTTATAACCAACAGGAATTACCGACAATTGCAGATTATCAATTTCTTCGAATTGACTTTATAGATCATCAAGTTACATAATGAAAGTACACATAAAAAAACACGGCCGCATTAAATTTGACGAGAAAATCGGGAAAAAATTAAAAACTTTTTTTAAAAATTCACTTTATTTCAGCTGTTATCTCTTATAATTCTCTTAATGCAGAAATTTTATAGATTATATGTACTAAAAATGTTACCTTCCCTGGAAGCGTATAACAAATAATCCTGAGCTTGCGAAATTATGATCGAAAGCATCGACGAGCTACTATTAAAAATCATCGGCCTTGGGCAAATTTTCGTGAATCGGTCTCTTCGGGGGCAGGGGGGGTTTATTGAAAGGATAATTGAAGAACGATGACGTTACCGACAACTAATAAAAATTTATGATTATTAACATAAATTTCGATGATACGTTATTCGAGATTTTTTTATTATAGAAAAGCTGTATAAATAAGTATACATACTTTAAATGATATAATATCTTTTATATATTGTAAAAAAATTACAATTTTTCCTCTGCAGTTATCATCTCTATTGATAACCAAATTCAGATGGTATCATTAAAATCACAGTTTTAAATAAAAATCGAGTATTATTAAATTTTAAACATATATATGTCTACAAAACTAATAAATTATGAAATTAGTTCCGTATTACTCTTAATCACTTAAATTTTAACAGGCACGCGAATTTCCATAAACGTCGAAGGTCCTTAATAATATCTCGTCGAAAGTCTAAAAAGATTTTCCAAAATAGACTAGAAATGTTAATAGAGCCGAAATTCTATATAGTAGAAATTCTATATAGTAGATGCGCGGTTTTGCAATAGATGGCGCTGGAATATGTTACATAAAGACAGATATATGCGTTTGAGAAAAATGATATATAATATAAGAAATGAATCAAAGATGTCATATTATCAAATTTGGGATTAAAAAAATCTGTACTTCGATCAAGTTCGATAATCGGTTTAGGATCTCCTTAAT
>NW_017259231.1:224499-230368 GCF_001594045.1 Atta colombica | reverse complement strand
TATATATACAATTAAATTTTGAAATTATTAAAAATTAAACTTTATTTTTTATAATATTGAATATACTTCACTTTGATGAACATAACTTAAGATTTATTCACAAAGATACTTTTAACTTTATTAGATTAAAAGATATTTTATAAACAAAATGTTATGAGAACAACGCGAAAGAAATCAAATTTTTATTTAAATAAAAAAAGAATCTATTCGGAATTGTTATAGATTAAAATCCAATTGATTTTAGATATTTAGATTTTAGATACTGTCGTATATTCTTGGCTGCTTCGAGCAAAAAAAAAATAATACACACGCATGAAGCATACACAAAAAATACAGAGTAATACCGTCATTGATTATAGTTAGTATATCGGGGATATTTATCTGCACTTAAATCATTTCTATTCTTGTGCCTCTATAATCGCTACGATGTACATAGTAAATTATATAAATTTTGAAATAATAGAATACACGTAGATATGAGAATGTCTATAAACACATAGACATGAGAATGTCTATAAACACGAGAAATATCTAGTAATTATTTATCGTCTTCCGCATTACGTTCTTGGAATCAACACAAATAAGAAAACAAGAAAAAATTAATCAAATTATAAAACGTGTACTAACTGTTGCAAAATTTACATAAAAAGTGTTTATACATTTATATTAAAATTATTAATTTAAAGCAAATATGCTTGTTAATATTAATGTCATAAAAATTACATGTTTACGTTTATTTTCATTTTAAATACAAAGTATATTCCCTAGCAAATATTTCACACAGATACCTCTGACTACAGAAATTCTGTGTTTGCGTTTTACAATTATTATGTAAAATTATGTTCTGGAGAAATCTTTCAGAATAATGTCGTGATTTGACAAAAATATCATTAAAAATCATTAGAGGCTAGACATTTTTTAATAAGTTTTTTATGAAGTGAATAATTCTAGATTTCGCTATTGAAGAAGTTATTCGCTATGTAATCTACTCAGTTATTATTCGAAATATAGATAGATAAAAGCAGAGAATGTAATTTTTTTTAAATTAATTCCGATGAGCATTGAAAACTGATAAAAATATATCATTGTCATCTCAAAACGTTAAATTGAAATATTAAATATTAAAATATTAAAATTTAAATAAAACGGATTAATGAATTAATAATCTGTATTTTAAAAAACATACAACGCATAATATAAGTTATGAAAAAAATAAATATATAATAAATTGATTTTTTAAAATATTCTATCTCTTTGTGTGTTTGAAATTTAAATAAACAAAGTGGTTTTTCTAGATATTTGTATGAAAAAAAATGTTTTGTCTTAAAATTAAGCTCATTTTAAATGTTTTGTAATTCAACGTTTGATTTCAGATAGTAGAATTTAATTACAACTTTAAATGCACTCTCTTGATACATATTTGTATATTTTAACATATATTTTTTATACATAAATGCATTCTGATTCTTCAAATATTTTTTGTATTACGATGTACAAAATTATAAATAAAAATTCTATCTTGAAATCTGATATGAATAATAGATTATTTAAAAAATGAACTTTAAATGAAATATAAACTCTAAAATAAAATTTTCTATGTAATATGTTAAAAATACAAAATATTTGGCAAACATTTTATTTCTACATTAGAAGCTCGTTTCTTTAATCATTTATTTATCACGATATAATATAGTAATTCTTTACAACTTTATATTTTTAATTTTTTCAGAATGCGACAAAGTAACTTTATTGTGTTGTATTACATCTAAAGAATTTAAAACGGCAAATAATAGACGCAGAATTATAGAATAGCTAAGCAGCACTGCATTTAATTGCAAGTTTACAATTTTATATTACAATTTGTGGGATTGCAATATATTTACGTATATTTACAGAACGTCCAATTTTTTATGTTCTAAACAAACACAAATGTTAATTTTTAAATAAATTTAAAGAAATTATTTTTTTAGTAAAAGATTTTTGAATTGAGATTGTGATGATTCGCCACCAGAAGTCCAATGGGACTCGCTCAGATTCGCGTGAGCAGCACAGTCTTTCTTTTTAAATAGAATATCAATTTAAATTCATTCCAGGCGTTTAAGGCAGAGCCCACACTACATCGCCTTACTGATGAGTCTAGTAATGAAACGAAACGCCGCGGCCGATCAAAAGCTTCGAGTTAGGCCTTTTTTAGTGGACTCGAATATCATTTGCGTACAGACATTCACAAGATAAATGTAAACGTGTGCATAAATTGTAATAATTAAATTGATCCAGATAACTAAATTATATGTTACAAGAAAAAGATGCAAGATTCTTTCTTTTTAGAGAATACAATTTTACAATAAAAAATATCAAACAAGTTATTAATGAAATATAATTGTTATAAAATGTTTTTTTAATATTTAAAATATTTTTGTTACCTAGGATAATTTTAAAATAAATCGACACACACACACAAATTTTTCCGATTTTATATTCTGTAGACAGTTATATTTTTTTGAATAATTTTTCAAAGAAGCTTTCAGGAACGTTTAACTGACAGACGTCATATAGTGACGTGTGCTATAACATTGTAAAATGTGTGAATGGTGACGTTAAGGAACGTGAATAAGAATTAAACGTTTACAATTATAAAATAGTAAAGTATTAGATAGTAAAATTGAAATTTTATGTAACATTATTGGGGCAAAGGTTATAGAAAAGTTTGAAAATGTTGCGTTATTAAAATCAAAATTATTATATCGATTAACATACTTTTATTAATAATATTATATATATATCAAAAAAGCAATACTATGCACGTGTAAAAAGAGATGTCACATAGTATTTCTAAAGATGTAGCATTGTTAAATGTAATAAACACACACACATACACACACACACACATTATTGATTAATGTTTCTCATATTAATTTTTCTCTTGCAAGAATGCAAATTTAATATTTTTTCAGATACTTTTTTAATTAAAAATTTGATATAGTTCATACTAATGGATGGCTTACTATTTTTTTCTTTACTATACTATACTATTTTGTTGTACATTTATTATTAGGCTATTCGAAATATCTTATATCTTATCTCTCTCTCTCACATTTTTTATTTTTATATTTAAGGTAATCAAATAAACAGACGTAATTTGGAGCCAAATCAACATGACATACACAAATAAACGACGAACAAGATGTATTATTATTATTATATAATCTATTTAATAATCAAACTTTATGTAATTTCCTTTCGAGGAAACGAGAACAAAGAGCTTTTCGATCAATTCCTTTTTATGTTTATGGAACCATTAAAAAAAATATTGAGCAACATTTAAAAAATAAAAACTGCTCACCTATTCGAAGAAATAAACTAATGTGCTTTAAAATTGTTAAAATTGTCATTGTTATTTAAAACGTCGTGTACAATTAATATATAATATTAATAATGATAACAATAATAATATCAATAATAATAATATTAATAATGTTAATTAATAACATTATTATAATTTACATAATTTTTGCATAATTTCTTCAAATATTGAGTATATATATATATATGTTTTTTGTTGAAACGTGAAAAATAATTTAATTGCAAAATATAAACTTTTTTCCTTCATAATCAACTTGCATTGCCTTCCTATCCGTCCGGAAGTATAACCACGAGCTTTTATCTATTTCTACTTTTGCAACTGGAAATAGCGAAGAATTTAAAGGATTAACAATTTATTCTCGCTTTATTATTTTGATATTACAATATATTAAAGTGGAACTAATTATGTTTTGATGTCTCTTTAATAAAACATTCAAAACATTAAATTTTACATAGAATTTCATGAAACATTAGATTTTACATAGAACTTACATAGATTTTCTTGGAAAAGTAAAAAATAGTAATTTATTTTTAACAAATTCGTTAAACAAAAATCAATTTTAAATTAAGTCTTCTATTAAAAATTGATCCAATATGAATAAAGTATTCTGCATATCCTAATGAATGTGTACATGATGAGTTGAATTTTGATAATTTATTCTTTCCTGTCTTTATACTTTTATTGCATGATAAAAGATATTTCTGTAATGATGATTACACCTATTTTTTCGCTAATTCTTTTTTAATTTTTTCAAAGGTAATAAACGCGTACAAACGAAAAATTGAGAAAGTGAAATCTTTAACTTTGTCTGACGTCTCTGATATACCTAATTTAAAAGGAATATGAAAGATTTTAATCCTTTGATTGATCACAGACGTCAAAACTACATTGCGGATGCAGATATAAGAGAACAGCAAGATAATAAAAAATAAAAAGAAGCAGGAGAAAATGAAAAAAAATAAAGAAAAATTATCGCGTGATCTTTTTGAACGCGCGCTTGCATAATTGGAAGGATACTCGCGTCATTGAAAAAATACACTAATAAGTCTTCATTTACTTTGATCATAGTTACGCTGACGGCGAGGCAACACGTGGAGCTGTGACTCATCGGACATGCGTCCGAGGATTCCCCAGTCTTCCTTCTTGCGCGATATCGTCCAGGAAGAGAGGATGCTCCAGGCACACTACACTTGTCTCCTATTTTCCTCGTTCGTCAGCCTAAGACGTTCTGCCTCAGATAAGTTGAATGATACGATCTGACTCATGGTCACTTCGACTTGCGGTGCCCCACTACGCGATGCGTGATCAGAAACGCTTCTTCGGCGAGGAAAACTGTAAACGCGTATGTTTCGGTAAAGAACTGGTCAGTCTCACGAAGGTTCAGCAAGGCCGTGAGAGCGTAGCTCTAAGGATTTAGCACGTTGAACATCCAGTTATCGCAGTGTGTTGGATTCTGCTAAGGATTTTGAACCAATGAGAAATGCTTCGGAATGATTTGCCAGAAGTTCGCCTTGAAAGAGTGCCTCGAAAATAAATATTAAATAATAAATAAATAAATAAGAATATGTAAACTAGAAGATACTAAAAAAGTATAACTCAACGCGCTTAAAACATATTCTAAGTGTCAATAGAAAAAATGCAGTGATTTAATAAAAACGCAAAAAATAATTGATATTGACATTAAAGAAATATAATAAATCAGAGTAAAGTAAAGGTGTACACCCAGTTGTACACGTAAGTTTATTCTTTGTCAGAATTTGAAATCCGTTTAATGAAGTGATTATATGTAATTCGGTATTGTCGGTTTGACGACTGTTTAAAGTGCAAGCTAAATATAGCTAATATGCATACTTAAGATACTTTGATTCGCTTAGATGTTTACTTGCCTTCTGAAATCTTCCTTATAAGTATTTTCCTTATAATAAAAGTATAATTGCTTAGAAACGTAACTAAAATATAAATTAAACATATTTAACTAAAACAATCTTTTAAGTGTAATTAAATTATCTATTTATTATCCAGGGATACGTTTACTGTATATTTTTAACCAAGTCAAGAGTGTTGTCCAATAGAAATTATTGAAAAAGAATTATTGTTGCCGAATTATTGAAAAAGTGAGTTGCGTTTAAAATTTTTATTATCTCTTCGATTGGATACATATCGCATAATATTGTATATCTGCTATCGAATTTATATACTATATCTTCCTCATTAATATTTCAAATGTTTTGTTTACTATAATATGAAATTTAAGTATTCATTGTTTTATATCTCATATAATTTGCATAATAAATTTTCTTGCTTGAATAGGTTGGTGTTTTAAAAAATGTTTTTTTAAATATAAATGAAGGAAAGATAAGCTAATAAAAATCAACACGGATGTCAATGCACAATATAATGTCGATAACAATATTAGTCTATTACTCATATACTTAAACTATTATTCATTTGACATAGGCATGTAATTCCGGCTTTATTTATTTTGTTACTATTGTTTCGTATTTC
>NW_017259231.1:218948-224399 GCF_001594045.1 Atta colombica | reverse complement strand
TGATTAATATGCATTAATATGCATTGAAAAGGATCCAAAATTGAAACCTATACATTTTATGTTAATTAACTACGATTAGTAATAATGTAGTAATAAATGTAGTAATAATGTAGTAGAAAACTATATGTTAATTGTTATTACTGCGTATCCGTTGACTTATTTTTCCTTCATTTTATTTCAAATTATTCTTGGAATCTTTGCTATTCTTGTTTATTGTTAAGACTTCTTTTTGTTTGAAATTGATTGTTTAACAAGATTATTGAACTTTAATTGTTCAAGTCTTGTAAAAAATTAATTGTATTTAGGCTATAATTGTTCTTTTAAATGTAGATTGATCAGTATCTGAAATAAAATACCGTAACAATTATTAAATAGAAATGTTTACACCAATTGAAAAGCAAGTAAAGTTATAAAAAAAGCAAAATTATTTGTTTTGCTGATCTCATGACGTGTTGTCTTACGTGAAATGTTTGATCTTTCAAGGGTTATCAAGCAGAGAATAAATAATGTTCAGTAATAGATACATTTAGTGCATCAATTCTTTAATCCAATTTAATCTGTATTATTAACAACATAATTTTACATTAATGAAACGATTGTAGTATAAAGCAAAATAATTGTTGACATTAAAGAATTTAAAAATCGCACGATTAAAGATATACTTTAAATGGATTCGAAAAAACTAAAGCATAATCAATTAAAAATTAGATTATGCTCTAGTTTTCAACAGCGTTCTAAATTAAATTATTTAATTAATTATTTAATATTATTGCTCTTAAAAAATTATGAAAAAATATAACGTAAAAAATATTCATAAAATTTTGAATAAAAAAAAATGTTTAGTTTCAACTAAAAATTAGGAGACTATATATGATCGGAATATCCTGTTTAAATACCTAATTCGGAAACAGTCACTTAATTTTTTTACATAAATTATCACGTAGGATGTTTTTCACATCTTAATTTAAAATTACTCTTATATAATTATATCTTGTATTTATATTATTTGTTCTACAATTTATTAAATTTAAGATCATTATATAGATTTATTTAATATTTTCTAAAAAAAATAAAAAAATGTAAAATAAATGGAAATGCGTTCAGTAAAGAAAATTATGATTAAATAATTAGCTTTATTTTCTTCCTGCTGTGTAAAAACCAGATTCTCAGGTTAATGGACACATAATATTATGTTTGAATGTTGAGTTTATCGTGTTCATGACACTCTGCTTAAAACGTATTTACATTTATCTGCTTATTCTATCAACTTTCCTGATTCACTTGTAATAAATGATAATAAATCATTTCACATTATATATTGAAATCCTATTCTTTAATCTTATCGATATATATTAAAACTTGATATATAACGAATAAATGTATACAGATATTAATTATGTAAATATAATCGCATTTGCGTAATGAATTCGTATTTCTAAATTTTCTTTGAAATGAAATTACTGATATTTACATATCTTTGAGATGTTAAAAAAATTTTTTTATAAAAGAAATCCATGTAGCTAATGATAACAATTGTTTGAAAATCACCAAATCATTAAATAAAATATTAAAGAATATTAAAAGTGAATTATATTTATAAACTATGTACTTATTAAGTTTGTTAACAGATCTTCACAAGATGGCTAAGATGTATATCTTGATTGCATTACTGTCGCAGCTACTTTTTACGCTAGTACAAGGACAGCATTCTCCATGTCCTCAATATTTCAGATATATAACTAAACCGGGAACAGACGAAACGATAGGGCAGATTGAAATCCAGTCTCCGCCAAAAGTTAGCAAACTCCATTTGAAAGTGAGTTTAAAACTCACTGCTGAGTTACCTACGGTATGTGTTCTTTTTTTTATATATCTAATTATGATTGTTAATGCAGACAATTTCTAATAATTTCATGCAAGTTGTGTCGGCTCAACAATAGCTAACAATTATTTCTCTAAAGTATTTCTGAAACAAAATTTAGCTTGAAGTCGTAACGTTTCTGCAAGTAGTGTCTTAAAAAAACAAGTTTTGCTTGATTTAAGAATAAAAATACATTTTAAAATGACCAAAATATAATATTATATAAAAAAATTTTATGAAAAGAAGTTCATTTCTATAAAATAAATCAATCATCAATATGTTTTAGAAATATTATGGTCAACTAAAATTAGCACGATCGACCGAAGACTCTGCTCAAGCTGTTTTACAGGGCAGGAGTTTATTATATCATATTTATTTCCCTTTACGCCAACCACTTCCAACATTGACCACAATATGGTTCAATGGTAAAAAATATTGTACGGGTCCCGATGGTGAGTATCGTATTTGCTTGAAACAGAATATATGTAAATAATATATGTAAATGTATGTTCGAGAAAATAGGAATAGACTTTATAGATGTCCATTCTTTCGAGTCACAAATTAATTCTCATTTTATCTTATATTTATTAAGACGACAAAGAGATGAATTCGAAGATCTCACTCTAAAAAGACATGAGATTTGAATATCATATTTTGTTTCAGCAACAGGAGATGTTGTGACTATTACTATTACTACTATCACGTTGGAACATACTCTCTATCTGCCAAATATGCCTTCGCTAAATTCACAACCGAATGAATCGCTTCAGAACTCGACACCAAAACCAGAACAACAAAGTATTCCAAGGAAAACCACCGTCGCTTCTTTTCAAAATAATGGCAATATATTGCTAAATATGCTCCCGAAGCAACCCGGACAAGTTTATACACAATATAATAATAACAACGTATTCCTAAGGAAACCGACCCCAACTCAAGCAGTCTCACAATATGATTTTAATAATAATAATATATTTCTAAGGCCATCTTTGAGTAAAATTCCACAACATAGTAACAATAATGACATTAATAATATATTCCTACAGTCAAATCAGTCACCTAAACCTCAATCAAATCAGTCTCCAGCCAAACTAATTCCGCATAATAATAATAATAATAATAATAATAATAATAATAATAATAATAATAATAATAATAATAATAATAATAATAACAACAACAATAATAATGAATGTGGCATCGGCAGTCGCTCTGGAAATGCAAATCTTTTGATCGCTAATGGGCAGGAAACATTGCCTGGCGAATGGCCATGGTTAGCGGCACTTTTCGTCGTTACAAATCAATATGAGTTTCAATGCGCTGGAACTATTCTGACAAATAAATATGTCCTAACAGGTAAAATAATAAAAGAAAAAAAATGTGTATTACTAAGACTCTTCATATATTCAATAACGTAAACTTCTTATATTACCTTTGCTTTCTTTCTTGGATCGTAGAATTTATTTTTATTCTCGTAATAAAATTTAATTTTATAAATTTCCACAGATATTCACAGTTAATCCAAATATAATCGAGAAAAAATATATAAAAATATTTAAAATGCTTAATTGTTCATCAGATATTTTGATGTTATAGAGAGTTTTTGCTATGTATTTTGACTTTCCATTAAATAATGTAACTTTGTTCACCGTATGGATACATAATCTTACAAAAATTCCCAATTATTTTTTGTATTTTATATTATTAATAAGAAGTGCAAGCAAATACCTGGAGAATTTCTCTGCAATATGTGTGTGTGTGTGTGTGTGTGTGTGTATGTGTGTGTGTGTGTGTGTGTGTGTGTATACTCTTTAGTTTTGTATCTCTCAACATAGAGTGCGGATTATTAAAAAAAAAGTGATATTCATGCATATATTTTCTTTTTAGCGGGGCATTGTTTGAAGACGAACCTTGAAAGCAACGAAACTATACTTCCTAATGTGTTGGCTGTAGCATTGGGGCGATTTAATTTATTCGGATTTCGCGAGGTGGGAACCGTGAATCGGGAAGTCGCAAGTTACACAATTCATCCCGATTATGCGCATGACACCACCGGCGATTCCGATCTGGCGATTTTAAACCTCAGAAAACCTGTGGAATATAACCATTTCATCAAACCTATTTGTCTGTGGTCCGGTTCATCTGATCTTCACGACATCGTCAGTAGAAGGGGATACGTCGTGGGATGGGGCAAAGATGAATTCGGTCATCGTTACACCGATCATCCACGGATGGCGATAATGCCGATAGTCAGTCTGGTAAAGAACCTTTAAGATTCTTTTTAAATGAGAATTTTTCATAAATTTTGTTGTTTGATTGGTATACAAATTGGATCGAGATTCTCTAAATGAAACGTCCGAAAAATGAAAAAATAGGCAAATGACAATAAAATCGAAATATTTAAATATATTATGAAAAAAAAAGTTTATTTTTGCAACGATGACACGCGAAACTATATTTAATTTTGTTACATTTACACAGTTATTGTTACATTTACATAGCTTACATAGAATTACTATTACAACATTGTATGCACATATCTGTAGGTAACTAATCGATGATTTTATCAAAGCCATTGTATACCTAGAGTAATGAATGTAATGATTGTTTAAAAACAATAATGCTATCATTGATCATATGATTAAGATATAATTTCAAATTTTTGTAAACATTCTTAAAGTAACATATTTCGATACAATTCCGAGACGCTAACCATATATGAAAAACAGAGTCGGAGTTTCACGCCTTTTAAAACCAAACTTTACAAATGATGAAGATTCATTGTTGCATGAATTATAGGAGACCTGTCACTGGAGTTATCCGGGTTTCGTCAAACTCACCTCGAATCGTACCTTTTGCGCCGGTGTGCAAAATAGGAGCGGTCCTTGTAACGGTGACAGCGGGAGCGCGCTTGTACTTTTCGATAATACCACAGACCGTTATCTATTGCGTGGTGTTGTTTCACGGACAGTGTTTAGCCATGAACCAATATGTGATCTCACAAAGTACACCGTTTTTGTCGACGTGGCCAAATATCTAGTTTGGATTCAACAGCAGATATCCACGTAACGATAGTGTTGTTTCAAAATGTAAAATATGTTAGATAAATATGCTAGACAACATTTTACATAAAATTTATTTGAAGCTACAACACTTAAGGGAGCATTGACAAATGCATACTACTTAAAGTATATTTTTATTATATTTTCTATTACTGCTTTGTACGCAAATAAATATTGGAAATTGTAGTTTGATATTTTAGATCTATCTGTTACATGTTTCATTTTTTAACAATAATTAAATAATATAACATTAGAATGGCTCAAATAAAAACAAAATGTTGTAGAGAAAGGCTATAAGAAAATTTTCTTCTCTACATAATTTTGTTTTTTAACATATAATATTATATAATAATTAATATTTTATAAGTCTTTCTGTAATATACTGCAAACAGTACAGTTTAACAACTGGTTATCTGTAAATTTTTTAAATCATTCTCTTCTGAAAGTACTGAATGTTCTAATAAAAATAACTAAAAATATAGAATTAATAAAAAATCATTAACTAATATTTAACAATTATTAGTTTTA